>NC_091823.1:60803358-61103358 GCF_038994185.2 Dermacentor albipictus
TAACGCAAATGTGATACCACAGGGCGTGAATATCTTCTCTGCGTCACTGTCGCATTTCATTCATTCTGCTCGCGACTTCGTACCGCCAGATTTGAAACATTTCATTCATTCTATAAACTTACATAATCTGTGCTTACTGTCAGCTCTGAATCACGTACCGTTATTTGTTTCTAAATGAAGTACCCGACAGATTCTTGGAGCACTCCTTTGGGACACTGTCAATCTCGTTTTCCCGCCTTCAGCTTAGGTCACCACCGGTTAAACTCGCAAAATTATCATTTCAAGATTCTGCTAAACTGTAAGCTTTATCATCATCTGATATTCCCCGTCTGTTTTTGTTTTTTAGACAATCAATGGTGTACCACACGTCAGTAGGTAGATTCTGCTACAAAAGCTGCACTGCCGTTTTGCATCCTTAAAGGGACACTAAAGTGAAAAATAATTTCTTCTGCATCAGTCAGTTGCCGTTCTACAACACCAAAAACACAACTCTTACAACGATAAGACGTTTGGTAAGCCACAAAAAGCGCAAAAATGAAATACGGGTGGCGACGCCTACTTAAGTTCCCGCACCTGGGGGCTGTGACGTCTTGGATTTTGATGGCATCTTCTAGGGCCTACTAATTAAATATAGCGGTACAGATTGACTACATTGTGTTCTAAAGGAACCAAATATTAAACATGGCAAGTTTCGGGAACCTTTATTTAGCCAACGCGGCCCAAATGCGAAAACATACTTTGGAATCCCTGACGTCACGCTGACGTACGGCGTTGCGGTTTCGGCGCGAAATTCAAATACTGATACTTGGAACTTCACTTTCTCATCTAATAATCAAACTATTTTTTTTGAAATGACTGCTAGCAGGGTTCTCAAACAATGCTCCATTAGTCTAAACTGATTTATTGTTTCGCTTTAGTGTCCCTTTAAATCTTTAACGACGCAGGTCTGGTTTGGCGCTATTGCCTCTATGCCCCATCTCGAATGTACACGAAATATTTGAACATGCTCTGATATGTATCCGGCTTACAGCCCGAAAGAATTGCGCTCACAAATTTTCTCCAAAAACTACGTGTTCTTTCTTGTTCTCCGCTTGTTCCTTCAAGGATATTCATTCATAATTATCATGCCAAATTACTGCAGTTATGTGCTTGAAATTGTTGATTTTATTCGCAATGATTTGTCAGCAAATTTGGAAGCCATATGTTTTTTTATTTAATATTTATAATTTACTAAACATTCGTTGTTAATATTGAATAAATGTTTACTATTTACCCTTTGTCGGAACATTTAATATTCATCTATTCTTACTGCTAAGAAACTTTGACGAATTGTTCAAGACATCGCGCTGGCTGTTTAGAAGACTGCACACTATTCGAACCATCGTTTGTTTCTTTGTTCATGCTTGATCTGTCACTGCAGCTGTGATTACCACAGATGGTTATGCCGCCTACGAATGGGTGTGTAGCCTTCACTAATTCACACACCTCCCTTCTAATGGCTGACTTGCCCATACGCAAACACTGCAACTGTGAGGAGATTATCGAGCTCCTGCTCTGCCAGTGCAATCACTTCGCAGCCTAACGTCGATCTCTTGGGAGGGCGCTCATCCAGCCGGAAGGTTCACCCCTTACAGAGGCAAGGATCCTGGGGGCTGGGCCTCAAGCCGTAGCGCTACGAGTGCTCTAACAACTTTTCTAAAATCAACGAACCTGAGAAGAGGCTGATATACACCCCCTGTCTACTAAATGCAGGCGAACTCTCCCTCCTATTGTCTTTGTCTTCTTGTTTCTTTCAATCTCTCGTCATCTGTCATCCGTGCAGGGTAGCCAACCGCACATCCGCCTGGGTAACTTTCCTGTATTTTTCATGTTTAACTGCATATCTCCATTTCTCTCCCCATAAGATGTATTTCTACTTCAAAAAATTAAAAATTCAATTCTAGAGTTTTACGCGCTAAAACCACGATTTGATTCGGAGGCACGCCGTAGTGGGGAATCCGGATTAAATTTGACCACCTGGGGTTCTCGAACGTGCAACCAATGTACGGCACGCGCGCATTTCCGTATTTGACCCTCATCAAAATGCGGCCGCCGTGGCCGGGATTTGATCCCGCGCCCTCGATCGGGCTTAGTAGCGCAACGCCATAGCGACTACGCCACCACGGCAGGTGTTTATTATCTTTACCTCCATATTACCACATTCTTCATGGCCAAGTCACATGAGCCGGTAAAGCAAGCGCAATTATTTCGCAAGAAAATTAGCAATCCTTTTTATTTATTAGTGGCTGGTAGAAGAGATCAGACAGAGGAAATTCTGCAGAACGTACCCATGACAGCATAGCCGCTGGCTGACGCCTGAACATCGGCCAGAAGGCGGTAGGGGTGAGAGACTAAATGTGGAGACAATGGGAGAAAGGGCAAAAAAGAGGGAGAGAGAACAGCGGTGAGAACAAGATTAAAGATGAGCTATTCACAATATTTAAAGTAGTTACAATAGTAAGAAAGCAAGCAGCTGAAGTAGAAGCACCTTGAAATAGCCCCGTGGCCCTGCTAGATGTATGCCAAATACCTCAATGTGGGTAGGTGCGATGCATGCAACACAAGATGTTGTAGTAGTAGTAGAAGACGAAGAAGAAAGAACCACCGCTTCATGGCCCTCGAGCGCCTCTTCAAAGAAAAAGAAATCGCACAACGCAGCCCACCGCCTTCTTGACAGCTCGAAAGCTGCAGTGGCTAGACGATGAGCTCCAGTGATTCTGCAAATCCTTCCAGGAACATCGAAAGCAGCGCGTCTTCCCCAGGTATCCCGGTCCAAACCAGCCCAGCTTCATCGGTGCCCGCTGACACCAAGGAAGGACTTGAAGGTCTGGCTGTAAAACCTGCGCAAGTTGGAGGTAACCATGATGAAGGTGGCCAGCAGGATGGGAAGAACGAATCGCTGCACACACTTCCTCCGGGGATTGTTGTGCCTGAAACGTCGCCAGTCCTACAGCAGCGGGAAGCCGAAAAGGACAGTGCTGCACCTGGAGCTGGTAAGCAGGCGTTACCACGAAGTGTGTCTCAGACTTTCGTCCCAAGTGTCAGTGTCGGCGGCACCAGTAAAGTCCCAGCGGAGACTAACATTTCGGAGGCAAGTAGCTACGTCACGGCAGAATGCGGTCCAAAGTCAATAAATCCCAGCGTTTCGGAACGTTCTAGCGTCTTCCAAACAGCTCAAGAACTCGGCCCCGTGAGAGGCCCCTTGTACGTCAAGCTAAAAGGCGAGCCTTGCAAACCGAGACCCGCTGGAAAGCAGAATGAGCCTCACCGTGAAAGCACCGCTGAAGTGGTGGAGTCGAAGTTGTTCTCGTCGAGATCTCCTGGAGATCTGGCTAAACTATTGCCCGTTGAACAAACTTCGAAGAGGAGCACTACGGAAGAAACTCTGCTACCTACTGACAGTGTGAAAGCTTCCGACATCACAACACCGAACTCTGTGCAACTTGCGCCTAATTCTGAGAGCCAGCCGATGAAAATAACATCTGGGGAGGAAACAAAACAGAATGGCAAGGACAAAGTCACGAGCACTCCACCCGAAAGAAAGCCGCAATACCACACTGAACCTCGTTACAAAGACTGGCCAAAGCACGAATCGGAGATAATACCAGACCCTACGAGCGTTGTTTTCATGAAGACCAATAAGCTGGATCTGGCTGAGCATATTTCACTTCCACCCACCGAGCGTAGAAGGGCGTTTATACTCACGAAAAAGACACAGCTGATGTCGTCGCAGCCTAACGACCAACCAGTCTATTGGGAATCTTTGAATCAAACCAGCGATGCTGCATCCTCCTCTCAGGCGCCGGTAAAGCGAAACTCCAGCGATATCGCCGGTAGTCGCGTCGGCCAAGTTGGCGTATCAGATGATGGCGCTGCTTCAGTTGCTACTACAGAGACTAAGCACAGGAAATCTATCGACGTAAAACCCACGACCAGCGCAGATGCCATAAATGTAGCGTTGGAGGTTTACTCTCACCTATACAGTCCAAAATCTCTGCTAGACTTTGAGAAAGATCAAATTGAAGACCCCGCGCACAAGGCGTCGACAGCTTCCCGTACGCTCTCTCCATCTGACAACCAAACAAGCGGGGACGGTGTGCTGCCCGCGTCAAGCAATGGCACTCCAGCATCGAAAGTGCCATCAACTGGGTCCCGCATTTCCAGGCTAACACAAACTTTGTCAGGCCTGTTAAGCGATGCTACAGTGACCGCGACGTCACGACGGTACTGGATACTGCTCACATTTTGCACCCTATCCATGCTCAATGCGTTCCAGTGGATACAGTATTCAATCATAGCCAGCGTAATTAAAGATTATTACGGCGTCAGCGAGGCAACGATATCGTGGACGTCCTTGTTGTACCTGATCGGCTACATGATCTTGGCATTTCCATCGGCCTGGATTCTGGACAACAAGGGTCTGCGGACAACGGTGCTTATCGGTGCGGTCGGAACTGCCATTGGGGCATGCATAAAGACGTTCGCCGTGAAACCCGGGCAGTTCAACCTAGTTCTTGTCGGCCAAGCTTTCCCAGCGCTCGCCCAAGCATTCATCTTGGGCGTACCTCCCCGCCTTTCCTCAGCATGGTTCAAGTACGAGGAGATTTCGACCGCTTGCTCCGTTGCGGTGCTTGGAAACAATCTGGGCATTGCCTTGGGCTTCGTCATCCCGCCCAACGTCGTTCACGTGGACGACGCGGAAACGTCTCTCCTGTACTTGTGCGGCTCTGTGGGGCTCGCGAGCAGCGTGTGCTTCTTCGTTATACTATTCGCCTTTGACGACAAGCCTGAGCACCCGCCGAGCTTCTCGGAGATGTTGAATCGCCGAAGGAAGAGGAAACCGTCGTTCTCGGCCGCGTTCAGCACCTTGCTCACGGACGTCAACTTCTGGCTCCTCCTGCTGTCCTACGGCATCAACACGGGAGCGTTCTACTCGATTTCGACGCTCCTGAATCCGGTGATCCTCATCTACTTTCCGGGCGAGGAGAAGTTCGCCGGCTGGCTGGGATTGGCATTGATCGTGTCTGGTCTCGTCGGCTCATGGCTCTGCGGGCTGGTGCTGGACCGGACGGGAAAGTACAAGGAGGTCACGTTGCAGACTTACATACTTTCGACCGTGGGACTCTTCGCGTACACGTTCATCCTCTCAGTCAGGTCCCACGTGTTGTCCGTTCTAGGCTGCCTCTTTCTCGGCTTTTTCATGACTGGCTACATCCCGATCGGTCTGCAGCTGGCAGCGGAGATAACTTATCCGACGCCTGAAGGAATCAGCTCCAACCTGATGAACATTTCTGCGCAGGCGATTGGGTTCGTCTTGATTCTCGTGTCGTCGTTGATCCAGGACGCCTACGGCGACGTCGTTTCTAACCTCTGCCTGTCGGCGTTGCTTGTCGTCGGCTGCATCATGACGGTGCAGACGAAGGCGAAGCTTAAGAGACAGGAAGCTTATAATCAAGAGGTTAGGAGGCGTTCCTTGGCTACACTACCTTCTGTCGTGGAGCAGTCTGCCGAGACCTTGATATCGTCGCCACAAGACGAGCCTATCCTTCTATCCGCCAACAGTCCCGTGCATGACCAACCGTACGACGAACCCTTAGTGCCGGAATCCACAAATGCACCTATGAGTGAATGAAAAGTGCCTGGCTCTGGATAACTAAAGCACAACTCACAAAGACGACTGTTTGCTGACCTGTTACATGGTTGTGATAAGCCTTGCTGAGCTATTTGTTGACCGCCATACCCAAATAGAAGTACCCCATTGCCATGATGTGCTCTAGTACTACTAGCTCGTTAGAGAATATCTGCGTTGGTACTCATGCTTCCAAACCATATTACTACTAGTGTACTCTTTTGTAATGTGAATTTATGTTCAAAAGAGATATTGCATTATGCTTTGTCGTCTTCGAGCACTTACACTGAATAACATCATAGCTCATGAATGTGCATAAAGTCATGGATAATTTATACCTAACGTATGGAAAAGCTAACGTGCCCGTATGTATTTACTTTTCAAATACTGCTAAAAAAACATGTGCATGCGAATCACGCCAGTCATTTCTACATGCTTATCATGCGTATGTGTAGCTTTCGCACGGGCACCGGAAGAGCATTTCAATGACAAGCTAACAGGGAACTGTTGTGCAAATAAAGTTGCACAATGAAGCTCGTTTTTGCGTTGTCTCTCATGTGGTAGTTACAGAACTCGGGAATAAGCTAAGGGGGCTAAGTTAATACAAACTCGCGATCTCTAAAAATTGCTTACATTCATTATCGCACTGAAACTATGTTCCGGCCTGTACGGGTACACTGGTCTATTTTGCCGTCCTGCCGCTGAAGTGATAATTTTCAATGCTTAATTTTTATCACGCATTTATACCCCTGTAACGCGATAACTCATTGCTATCTTACGGCATCTAGCGAGTAAAGCGAAGGCTCTCATGTTGTAAAGCAGAGTTGCCGTGCTAGAAGCATTGTGCCCTATAACGTAAAAGTATTCCATCACGTTTTTATTCCAATCTTCTGACGTCAAATTTGCTTAACCACCGACGCAAGCATCGGGCGGTCACCCGCAGGGTTGTCTTAACAGACCAATCAAACACTTTCCTCGTTTATAGGCGGTCACCTTTGTTTGATCAAAAAACGAATAAAATTGCCTACACTGAGCGGCTTGTCTTATCTAATTGGCTTGCAAGAGGCGAGGAACACGCTCAAGTGGAGAGGGATTCGATGAGGCCGAGCCACTGCACTGAATATCGATAACCCGATGAAGAGGGTGGTGCCGGCGTCTGCGATTGGTCCGCTTTCTCTTACTTAGCTTGCGGTGCACGGCTGGCTGAAAATCGCGGCGGCATGCAACGGAAGCTTAAGGATGACGCTAAAACGGATCCTCAGCAAAGAAGAGTTGGCAGAACGAGGTCGTAAACGTGCCGAAAGTGCTCGAAAACGTTACACAGCCACGCAAAACGTTTTATCACACGCAAGTAAACCCATGCTCTCCGGCAGGTGTGAGTAGCCAGTGCCTGAGCGATCGGCGGCAGTCATCTTTTATTCCTTTCGGAACGGGGCAGCCTGCGGCTATTCAGAAGAAAATTCAGTTTTGTTCGGCATATTAATGCATCTTTAAAGCGTAGACGTCAATTTGGCTCGGTGAGTATTTTCGGTTTTGTGACGTCGTGTTACAGGCAGGTGAAGTGGGTGCAGCCCGAAATTTTTTGACCAATAGCTGAGGGCAAATGGCGAAAAGGCATCGAATCAGAAATAACAGTTTCTTTTGTTCCGTGAAATCATGCATAATCAGTGTGTACACGTCATATCAGATGGGGAGCTATCGCGGTTTTCGTCGCGTGACCGACTGGTGAAGTGGGGGTGGTCCAAGAAAGTTTTTCACCAATCGCGTAAGGCTGATTGCAGAATTGGAATAGAAAAGTTTGAAATAGTTTTACGTTGTAGCGGCCCTTTTCTTCCTAAATATAAGTGCACTCATTATCAAAACAAGTTAATCAGTATGTGAAAAATAGCTACAGGACATTTAGTTAACACGAGAAATGGATGTTTGAACGCTTCAGACGTTACAAATCTAGATTTCATTCTGAGTTCAGATGCGAAAGCGCCCAAGAATTTTGGAAATTGTGACCGCGAATGGACGCCCTAGAGAGAGATGCTTGAACTGCAACGCCATGGGGTTCCAGGTGCACAAACCACTGCTTCAATTGTCAACTCAACACATGGCACGAACACTCGAGGGGGGGGATGGGTGCGAAATACGAGAACACCTGTGTACTTCGATTTAGGTGCATGTTAAAGGACCCCAGGTGGTCGAAATTTCCGGAATCCTCCACTACGGAGTGCCTCATACCCAGAAAGTGGTTTTGGCACGTTAAACCCCATAATATAATTTAATTTTTTTAACACTCGAGGGGTATTGCTCTTAAGGAAAGTGGCAAGAAATATGCTCACCCAACAAGCAACGAGCAAAAAGATTCACTCACCGTTGATTACCACACTTCCTAATGCGAAATTTGAGTTTAGCTCTATACGTGCTTTCATTTCGCGATATATTGGCTGGCGCTGACAATCTGTCCCGACTGGCACGTTGCAAACGAAGCGAAGTGTGGCGCGACTGCCTTGTTAATCTGGAGGTCGCGAGAGCCAGCGCGTGGATGACGCGAGGGCGCGATTCACAGCAGCTGCCGCCGACAGAGTTCCCAGACAACACGCGCTACTCTGGCGCCATCTCGTAGCCATCGGCGCCGCACTATGCGTTTCTTTCACGTTCGCCGTACCCTCTTCTGCTTTCCTACTCATGGTTCCGCTGCACTCTCCTCTCCGCCTTCCTCCTCACATCTTTCATCCCCCGCTGCGTTCCGCGTTCGGTCGGTTACGCCTCAGGAACGTGGGCCTAAACGCTGCGCTAAAGATATATTAGCATGGAGTAATGATTGAATGAGTAGACGTACAGAAGATGAAAAGGAAAGAAGAAATTGACGGCGCACAACCATTTGTCGGTATATCTTAGCCGCTGACGAGAATCTGTTGCGAAAAATTTGGTCGGCAGGGTGGTTCTTTTTCTCATCGAGAATCCGCAGATTTATTGTTCAAAGTTTGCGAATTCTATAACTTCCCTAGGCAACCTAATACTGTGGCAACCACCTACTCTGTTTCAGTTTCCTTGCTCCTCTTCTGTTGCTATACTACGCCACCTCTTGCATGCCCTACTCATTGCGTGGCCTTCTAACTCCAGCAGAAATATCAACAGCCGTCTGACTTCTGTTCCATACTGTCATCCCCCTCCTCTTAGGGTCACGCCCATCAGTTTTCGCGGATGGGCGTAAACCGACGACATAAAAACCTCAAACTGCGGAGAACAGCCTAAGAAATATATCGCTTTAAAAAGAAAACCCGGAAGACAAGGACTCTAGCTCGGAAACATGGCACTGCAGTGTGCTGGAAATGGTAAAAAATATACAAATGGTAAATGGTAAAAAAAAACAAATTATTCAGTGCAAACACAGAGTAGAACATATTGTGCAACTTTCACAGGATATAGTGATATTACATTTTTTCATTGCGGAGAAGGAAAAGCGCTGGTGTTCGCAAAACCTATCTTATGTAGTTGCACTCTCGAACGGCCACATCTCCAACTATCTTCTTATCGCGCCTATCAGTAGCATCAGTGGCCGGACCCCGAATGTTATTCAGTCACTGTCTCAATTACGTAAGAGCAAATTTTGTGAATGCGGATCCTGATCTATGGGGTACTTTGCCAGTATGTTTGATGATTTCTTTAAAGAATGGCACAAACCCACTGTGAATGATCGGTCAAGTCATGCGTCGTATCGCAACAGCAAAACGATACATATAAATGCAAAATAAACTGATGAAAAATTAAAGCTAATGCAGAATACAGTAAGACTTCCTGCAAAAAAGAAAACGATTATGAAGAAATCAAAACTACGAGAAATGAAAGGAGTGTTGTATATGGGCACATGACGCGTTACAAGTGTGTGAAACAGGTTAATGAAAAAAAAAGTCTGATGCTTCACAACGTGAGCGCGCTAAAACCGTGCCGTATTTTTCCGCGAATATTGTGTTAACAGCAAGAAAAATCAGGCACAGACAGTATTATACGACCCAAGCCATGGTTACCAAGCCTAGTGCGCCGGAAGAGAAGAAGAAGGTGAAGAAGAAGAAATCTACTGTCAAGAACGGTTTCCGTGTTCCGTTTTGATGCTCACCCTCTAACTGTGCTCTCATCACTCGAAGGTGCCAGTGATTGCCACTTATTCGGTGAGGCTCAATTCTTGGCGAAGTTTGAGATGCAGCCATCGCAACTAGCTGCAAAGCCAGCTGATACCGACGACACTTCGTCTCAAAGTGATGCCAACCAAAGTTCCGATCCCGGTTCTCCTCCCGCTCAATGTGGTCCAATTCGTCAAGATCCTTCAGAAAGAAAGCCACACAGTGCGACTCAGCGTCCACGGTATGATGACTGGTCACCGCTTTACGAATTGGAAAGCGTGAGCAGCCATTCACCTCCAAGCACTGAAAGTCAAGAAACTCCGCGGGACACTTCCGTAAGCAGCTTGCCCAGTGAGGCCGAATCCAAACGTATCATTTCAGGGACTCCTCAGCCGCGCATAGCCATCAAAGAAAAGCGAAGTCGCGGCCGTGAACGAGACATCCGTACCAGCAATTCTACTGGGGAGACGAAGCCGTCACCAGTAACTCAGCGATCGCCAGCAGGCTCACCTCATTTCCTTTTCCAAGACAATCGTGCGAAGCCCACGAGCACAGTTACTTTCTCCAGCGAAGCTAAGCTGACCCCAAATATGCCTGCATGTGCTTCAGACTATCCCATATCAATACTGAAGAAACCTGTCGAGTATTCTTCCAGCTCATCGGAGAGCCCAATCAAGAGTCCTCCCTTGGAAAGTTCCGATTCAGTCACTAATCCAGCTCCTACGAAGGATGAACTGTGGCTGTCCAGTAAATTGCGTGAACGTGGATCACACGCAAAGGTGGCCTCGGCTGACACCACAAGAACGCCACTAAAAAGCAGGACAGCCGAACGTTCGTCAAAGCTGCCCTTTCGAGTCGCAGCACACCATGATCTCGAAGGCAGACGGTCTGCGTCCTCTTCCCTTCTGAAGTCACCTGTCGGATCACTCCCACCAGTCGCCTCTCAAAGTACAACGGTTTACCAAGGAAACATCGAACCGGTAGCTAATAAGATTTGCACACGGCTTGGCACCACAAAAAGAAGCGAAATTTCGTCTCAGACTTCTACTGGCGCTAGGGAGGAGGAAAGTGGCAATCTGAGTCCGCCGATAGCAATTCGCGAGCCTTCGCGGAATGGCACAAAGTGGAAGAGGCTTTTCATCGAGCCTAGCAGCCGGCACACATATTGGGAGACGCTGACTGAAAGCGACACGGGTACCGCGGTCTGCGAACAATCGAAAGGTTCATCTGCGATGGTTCTTCCCAGTGGCAGCGAAACTGGGATGGGAAATGTGCCGAAAGCAGTCGACCAAGGGGTCGGACCCGGCTCAAGAGCTGGCACTTGTAAGAAAGTCCTACTTGTATCCGCTTCGGCAGATCCTGCCATTGACGCGGCACTTGCTGCGCCGGAAGGTCTCTATAGTGGGACTAATGTCACAGGCCTCGACAGCTACGAGAGCAGTGGCTCAGCAACCGAAGACGAAGTCGTTTCCCAGGTGCCCACCCAAATCCACTTCCGACCAGTTCCGCTGCAAGAAACTTCCGAATTTAGACGAAAACGTTTCCTACCAGAAAAAGGAGAGGAGCGCGGCTTTGCGACGCTCTGGAAGACTTCTATGGTTGGCCGCTTCACCACGTCTATGTCAACCGCTTTCCGAGACATCCTCGTAATGGCGACGACTCGTCGGTTCTTCATGTTAATTATTTTCTGCGCAGCTACCGTCATGCCAGCATTCCAGTGGATACAATATTCCATCGTTTCTAATATAGCTGAACAGTACTATAACGTGGGCAGCACTGCAGTGTCCTGGACAGCGATGATTTACTACGTCGCTTACATCACCATGGCGATCCCGTGCGCGTGGATTCTGGACAGCTACGGTCTACGCGTCGCTGTCCTCTGCGGAGCTTGTGGCTCAGCGATCGGCTCCTGCATCAAGTTGTTCAGCATAGGTCCCGATCTGTTTGCTGTTGTGCTCGTCGGCCAAGCGTTCCCGGCGCTTGCCACGGCTTTCACGTCCGCCGTACCTGCTCGGCTTGCGTCGGCTTGGTTCAAATACGAAGAGATATCCACGGCCAGCTCGGCAGGCATGCTGGGCGTTCAGCTGGGCACCGCGCTGGGATTCTTCATGCCGTCACAGGTGCTCGACAAGAATGACATCCAAGGGTCTCTCAGAGCGCTCTGCATTGGAGTCGCAACCGCGAGTTGCCTAACATTCCTTGTGGCTATTGCGTGCTTCGAGGAAAAGCCTGTGCACCCGCCCAGCTTCTCGGAGATGCTTAACCGCTTCGCGAAAACCAGGGTATCTTTCGGGAAAGGCATGCACGCGTTGATAAAGGACCGCAACTTCATCTTGTTGCTGCTCTCCTACGGAATCAACACCGGCGGCTTCTATTCAATGTCGACTCTGCTCAACCCTGTGATTACGAGCTACTTCCCCGGTGAAGAGAGCTTCGCTGGCGTTCTGGGGTTGTCCATGATTATCTCTGGATTTCTAGGGTCCTGGATCGGCGGCGTCATTGTCGACAAGACGGCGATGTTCAAAGAAGTCACGCTCGCAGCCTACATTTTTTCGACGATGGCGATGCTCCTGCACACGTTCGTGCTCCTCATGCACTGGCATTCACTGACCGTCGTAGTGTGCGTGTTCTTGGGCTTCTTCATGGTGGGCTATATGCCTCTCGCGGTGCAACTCGGTGCCGAAATCACGTATCCGTTGAACGAAGCGCTGCCAGCGAGCCTGCTAAGCATGTCCGCGCAAGGCACGAGCCTGGTCCTGACACCTATTTGCAGTTTCGTGATCGCCAAATTTGGACACGTCGCCTCGAACGTCGCAATCACTGGAATGTTAGTGATCGGCTGCCTGATGATGGCTATGCTTCGCACAGAACTTAAGAGGCAAAAGGCTTTCATGCGTGTGCAGCGAAAGCGCGCGATTACGGTTCCTCGCTATGAATCCGGTCGCGTGCCGAGCTCGCCCAGCGAAGAGTTGGACACAGAAACTGAACGAAGCAAAGACACTGCGTCTTCGGTATAAGTTGCTGCCTATCAGGCAATCTTCAATTGTCGTCCTTTATTTGTGTTTCTCGCCCAGTATTTTCGAAATTTTGAAGCAACTGTTTTCTGGCTATGAGTGTACGATTTCAGCGCTGTCTTTTCGCTTCAACAGAATGCACCTTATGTTGCTGTGTAAGGAGCTGCGGCTTCTTGTAAAGGCAGCTTCTGTAACATGCGTGATTTTGTGTTGACGAGAATAACAGGTTCGAGAGAGAATTCTGTGAGATATCGCTCTGCATCAAGATAACGTTTTGCCAATGTACTTCCTCTTAACAATCCATTATAGAAGCGCAATCGCGTCATGTACCTCTGTGTTGACGTGGGTGGTGTCTCCGAGTGTTTATTTACTTGCATTAGTTCTCGCGTTGTTTGTTTTGACACTAGACTACTACTTCGAAATTCAACACAATTTATGCGAACCTCCTTGAAAGCGTAGCACGCGACACTTTGCGCCGTGAAGTTATCGTGAAAACACCTTTCCTATCCTTAATGTAGTTGTGATGTTGGAATTTGCTCACGTATAAGGTAAGAGGAGTGGACATCGTTTATTTGCGTTAGCTTTACCTCCTCCGATACTGTTTACTAATACTTGCATGCCAAAGCTGCAGAGTTAATGTGGTTACGCATACATTACAGCGGCAGTACATTAGCCTGATTGCGATGCAGTCAAACCAAACAAACGATCAAATCGCATTCAACAATCATGCAGTATAGCCTGCCATATATCTGCATCGTTTCCGTATTGAAGCGTGCTTAGTAATACTTATGAGAACGTTTTGTAGAAGCCAAAAAGTCAGTCGTAATTCATGAGACAAATAAGCTCCTCCGATTCCCAGCCAACTGCTGCTGAGCACCCGGGTACCTACCGTTTTTAGAGGGGACTTCACACTTTCCAGTGCAGTGCCAGCCCCTAGGTGTATCACTTATATTTACGATCCTTTGTCGGAAAGCTCTCAAAGTGGCAGTAGGTGAAATAGGTGAATGACCTCTTCTGCTTTTCGTTTATGTTGTCAATTTTAAAAGACATTCTCCAAGCTTCTGTTCTCTAAGAAAACCAGCGTAAGTACATGACCGCCTTGCCAGATGCATCGAGTTCAATATTGTTCCAAAAGCTGTTTGTAGGCTATACATCGCTTCGGTGACAATTTTAGAGACGCTTAAGCTTAGCCCTTAAAAAGGGAACGCAATAGTATTCAAAGATTCTTTGCTGCTTCTCACGCTTCCCGGCAACTGCTGCTTATGTAACCATAATGTATACCGGGAAACGCGTGTGGCCTACGCTATGTACAAAGGTGAGCTTTTTGGTAGAAACAAGGCCTCTTGCGTGGGCCGATTTTGAAGGTTGTTCACAGCCGCGCCAAACCTCAAAGGGCAGCTGGAAAAGGGGCTTGTGTTTGAATTTCCACATGACAGGATTATGTATCCCGTATATTCAAATCACAGCCCGGCGCTACCACGTCTGTAAGTAAGCGTACTTACAGACGTGTGTGTACTCTGTGTATACTCTGTTGTAAGCGCATTTTACGAAATTTCTGACGCATTTTAGTTCCAGAAATTCAATTAGTTCAGGAACGCCTCTGCGCCACGCGATGGACATGCGTGGTTTTGGATTTGTGGTTATGGATGATCTTAACGCGACCTGCGTTAAAGGCGCCGTGTCGCACGAAATCCAGTGTCGGTGTCAGCGTCAGGGGAGTTGTCCGTGAGGGGAAAAAAAAAAGAAATGCAGAACACTTAAGCTTCACGTTCAAGAGTGGAACGCGTTAACACTTAAAGATTCCTAACTGCCTCTCACACTTCGCAGCAACTGCAGCTTATGTAACCGTAATGTTCACCGGGAAACGCTGGCGGCGAACGCTGTGCACGAAGGCAAGCTTTCTGGTAGAAACGCGGGCTTTTTTGTGGGTCGATCTCGGAGATAGTACACAGCTTTGCTAATAAAATTCATCATTTCCAGGTTTCCGTTATTGTTTCGCACTTTTAATATTTAGGTCTGAGAAGATTTAACATAAAATGCATGCCTTGTCGGTGTTTTGTTTCGTGACATTTGTCTGTGAGCTGCCAGTCTCAAAATTCCGAGGAATAACTTTGTAGATAATGTAAGGTAGGGTGTGAGCATCTTTAGTGATAGAATGATGTGGCAATATAAGCCACATATACTGTATGTGACGCAGCAAGGCGTGGCACATACATATAGCTAAAATATACGGAAATTCTTGCTCATGGTCTAATCCGCCGACGCCGGCGCCGACGCCAACCCCGACACCGGATTTCTTGTGACAGGGGGCAGTTAACGCTATCACTTTGAAAATGGATCGGGTTTATTGAAAAATGATCAAATGTTGTTTGTGCGAGAGTAATACGCAAGTTCACGCCTTCAATCGTATTGTTTCTCTTTAAGCTAAGTATTTGCCACAGGTGTACTTGGACTATGCTATAAACTCGACCATACACAAAAAATAAAGAAAAGAAAAGCCAGCCAAACTTTGTAATTGACCTGAAATATTTCTTCTGCAATTTCTATCAGTTTCATTGCGAATTTTTGTATAGCTAGCTCCGTATGACTACGACACAGCCTTCCGAAAAGCATGCAGTTCATACGACGGCTTTTGGGTATCTAATTTCATTGGCAACCAAAGCCCATGCATTCGTATAAGACAGCTGTCATACGCTTGATGGAACAAAGAAGTTGACCTGTGTCTACTAACATCCTCGTTAAAAGGGTTTTGAAGATAACAAACACGATGAGGGGCAAACCTTATTTCCTGTTCCGACACAGCATGTACACTTAGCGCTGAAAACGTATGAAAATTCATGCCGTAGATTGACTTTCACACTTCCCGGTTGTGGTTCCGGCCCCTTGCATAGGTCATTCTGTTCGCTCTTATGGGCGCGAATGCCATGTGAATGTCCTTGTAACTTCAGCCACATTTGACAATTATTCTGGAGTAAATTGGTACTGAGTCGAAACTCTTGGAACTTCCCGTTTTCTTATTTCTAAATTCTGAGCCGTCTGGCTAGTTAGCTCGTAAATATTGTGGTGAACAGCGTGGACCACGCCAGCGAAAAAATCAGGCCCCTTTCTTAAAAAAATATGACTGAGCGTGAAGCTTTCCCCCAATGCAGGTGGTTCCGCGTTGAGTCGCTGGCGTTTGGGCGCGTTCTCGCGGTTGCGAACATCGGGATCAGCGCGGCGACGACGTCTGGCTTCCGTCTCGTTGATGTGCACGCTAGAATCGGATTGTTACCTTTATGTCCTGCAACACGCGCCCCTAAGCTTCATATTAGTTCCAATTGGCATTCGTTGTTTTCAGCCTCGTAAACAGACCGGAAACGTTGGCTAGTACTGAATAAGTCGAATAAAACGCATGTTAATTTATAGTTTGTTAACACTTAGTAGCGCACAAATATATGTCGATTTCATATTCGTGTAACGCGTGCGGCTTTATAAGTACCGAGACACTGTTTTAAGTTACAAGTGTACAGGAATTTTGTATGTTGAAAATTTTCTGTATGCCCAGAACTGTAAAACTGAAATTTTTTTCTTCCTCAGTTTCACTACCTGTTAGTGTAGAACAGAGTTCTTATTGCTTTTGTGTGAGAACCGTTTTCTGAACTGTATGCAGGAGCGGGGACGTTTGTCAGGCACGCACGCTTCTATTTCTGGCTTTCAGTTTGAACTTGCAAGAAATAAAAAGATGTCCGAAAGTTCTGCAAAGTAAAAGTGTGTTTGTAATAATCGTTGCTTTCGGCAACAGAAATTTCCACCATAGCATCACACCATTTCTTGCCAAGTCAGTGGGACCCGTCACCAGCCTGTGCTTAAAGGCGTGTTATCAAGGCACCCCCGGACCTACCACATTCGCCGTGAGCATTGTAACAGTTATCAGGACATTGTAAATAGCGCTGTACTTTAGGAAGGATGCTAGAGCAAGGGAAAACTCCCGAGCGAGTGATTCTCCTACTCACGTGGCGGTGATACTCAAGCCACGCTCGGTGAGCTCGATCATGATTCGTTCGTCGCGAGGAGACAAATACGGCAACTGTATCGTATTTTGCACACTTCGCTAATGCATCACGCTATCCCTCCTCATTTCCTCGCGCATATGGTGGGCGGCAAGTTGGCCCGTGAGCTTGACGCGGCAGCGTATCTTCTTTCGGACTCGTCCGTAACCGTGAGACGCTGTTGACTCACCACCCGAGTAGTGCGCGACGAATGCTCAACGGTGCAGGGCCGCTCGCGGCACACACCGTAATTTAATCCACGGGAGTCGAGTGGCGTGACAGATGACTGTGTGGTTGGACACTATTTCGGGGAGGTGGGTAGCGTGTGGAAGCTTCGGATTACGATGGATTAGCATGAGAACTGGGCAGTGCCTTTTTTATTTTGCTCCCGCGTCGCCGAGCATATTTTGGTGGCAAAACAAAATACGTGCATTCCTTCTTGATGAGGCCGTATAGTTGGTAGCGTAAAATGTCCTTGGAAAGTGTTTCCTTTCTTTCTTTCTTTCTTTCTTTCTTTCTTTCTTTCTTTCTTTCTTTCTTTCTTTCTTTCTTTCTTTCTTTCTTTCTTTCTTTCTTTCTTTCTGTCTGTCTGTCTGTCTGTCTGTCTGTCTGTCTGTCTGTCTGTCTGTCTGTCTGTCTTTCTTTCTTTCTTTCTTTCTTTCTTTCTTTCTTTCTTTCTTTCTTTCTTTCTTTCTTTCTTTCTTTCTTTCTTTCTTTCTTTCTTTCTTTAGTTCGTTCGTTCGTTCGTTTGTTAGTTCGTTCTTTCAAGAATACAAGTTTGTCATATGAGGCCACGACATACCTCACCTATAGACTTTTTTTTTGAAGAAAAAAATAAAACTTCAAACGTGATCAAACTACAAAGTATAGCCCGAATGTGACGCGCAGGAACAGTGCTTCGTTTGCGCCCCTCTCGTGTGGTGCTGTCGCGCCTTAAGCACGTTGTTCAAAAATTGAAAGGGAGTTGCTAAACGCCCGCATGCTCACCCCTACAAGAAATGTAATCCCTGTGTTACAAGAGGGTGCAGCTGCAGATCCTTCTGGCATCGTGGGTGTTTATTTTCACACGTGCTACTTCGTTTAGGGACATGACGCGTACGGATTCGAACAATTGCCCTAGTTTATGGGCAAGTAACAAAGAGAGAGAGAGAGAGATCGTGAGAGAGAGAGAGACGAAACAGAGGCAGGGAGGACAACCCGAAAAAAAAAAGATATCCAGTTTGATACGCAGCACAAAAGGAAGGGGGAAAGAGAACTAAAGAGATAAAACAAGAGAAAAATTAGTAGGGGGACGGGAATTGTCGCGCAAAATTCTGAAACACCACTCGTCCCTGTCGCAGTCTATATCGCAGGCCCGAGAACCACATTAAGGCAAAAAATCCACAGTGTGTTAGAACAACACTGTCAGCCCTCAACTCTTAATAGCGACGCACCTGCTGCTCATAGTGTTCTGTGTACTCGGCTTAGAGTCGCGACATCTGACGTACCGATGTGGCGCTCGTCAACCGCATTCGTGCTTTCGTTGATAACAACTAGAATAAAACCTACGCCTATAGTATCAGAGAGATGGACAGCTTCTATCCGAAATAGTCAGGCCATTTTAAGCGCATAGGAGCGCCGTACGGGTGTGTCTAGTGCTTTCTAAATAGTGTTGATTGATCGCCTCGTTTTCAAAATTCATCGAGGGAGTATATCACGCTCATCTAAAGCCTCTACGATTTCCTGCACTTGATATATCATTAAGGCCTAAAGGCTGCTTATTTTATCAATACCATTTGTGACGCTCCATAAAGCAACTAGGTGCTCTTATTTTTGGATGTAACGCATTCTGGAACCATTCACAGTTTATTCTGTTAACATCGAGAGGTTGTTCCCTTTTTTTCTTCGGAGAAAAATAATGCTCAAAACGGAAGGAAACAAGCGCAATGACAGAAAATACGTTAAAAATGCAGCTGCGACATCGGTGCTTTAGTTGCCCAACAAAGTATTGTTGTAGGTTAGAAACGACAGCAGTGGGGTCTATCAAATAATGAAGGTCGAGTAACGATGTAATTCTACTCGAACATGGCCTTATATTTTCGAATTCGTACACCGATCAGTCTAGATTGTAGCTTGACCCACTTACTGCTAATGCCCCGAAAGACATGTGTTTCGCTCCATCGCTAGATGGCGCCTGACAGCTGCGTGTCTCTCGCACACCAGTTTGAATTCACGCGAGAACACCTGGTGGTCAGGAGACTGCAGTTTGTGAAAGCTCTTTCACTGGCGCTATGTTTCAAAATTGTATGAAGGTGGGCAAAATATCGGGTTTCTTGATTACCCTGCCACCCACGAACAAAAAAGAAAGATAGTAATGACTGCAAAATTGAAATGATTGCTTCCGAAATTAAAATATTTTGAGGACTTTCAACATGCTGCGAACACACGGATGCTGCAAGATAAAAAAATGAAATAAATAATAACTATGCCTTACCTATAAACAAATTATGAGACGAAGACAGCATTTTCGATCAACGTCCTTCTAGCCTGTTTTCTTTCTTCAGCACTTTCTGGGAGTATACATGAGCCTACCTGAGAAGCGGACTTTTACTGTGTCCCCCCATACTAATTTTTCCTAAAACGCCTTTGAAGGATTCCTTCATTTTGATACGAGGTTATCAACTGGTAAAACTGATGAAAGCTCATGGACTTTCAACGCACCATAAAGTATCAGCTATTTTCACGGGCATCCTGACCAAGTAACTTTCAAAAAAGAGCTTAGGCATCAGTATTACGGATTTATATTAAGACGCGGTTCCCGTACCATCTCAACTGTACTTGCGATTCGCGAACGCCCGGTCAAAGCCCCGTCGGCATCACGGCCAACTGACGTGAGCCCATTTCTCACGCGGCGATAAGCCTCGACAGCCAGCTCAGGAATCACGCGTTACGCATTTGGATCATGGTGCTAGATAGCCACCTCACGCGCGAGAGCTTAGGAAGAAAATGCCGTTGCGAGGCGAGCCAAGCCGATCAGTGGCCCCTGCGTGCTCGGGGCATAAAGGGTGCGTATAATGCGCCAATTAAGAAGCAGCTTCACGGACGCCGTCCATCGCATACAGCCACACATAATCCGGTACATGTAAGCGGAGAAAGAACAAAAATATGCTTACATTCCTTTTTCCAGTCTCTTCAGTTACACAGCAGCTGCTTTATACGACTTGGCCATACATGCCTTATAAAGCTTTCGCAGTTTACGATTACTTGTATTCGTTTCCCTGCTCTTTATTTTTTCCCTGTCACAGTGTCATAACCGCTGGCAGCGGCTGGCGATGTTTCGTATGGTGATAAGATGGAGCAGGACCAAGGCAGCAAGTGTGCAACTGCTGCGGCTGAAATATATGTTTGCTGAACGCGAACTGGCAATTAAGTATGTCGCGACTAGATCTTTCTTTGCATAAATTCACGTGTTGCGACTGCTTGGTTGCAGTAGACAGCAAGCAAAATTCGTGAGACAATAACATAGGGATGCTGGTTTTACTCATGGCAAGCGCGGATGTCTTGTCAATATATATGGGGTTTTACGTGCCAAAACCACTTTCTGATTATGAGGCACGCCGTAGTGGGGGACTCCGGAAATTTTGACCACCTGGGGTTCTTTAACGTGCACCTAAATCTAAGTACACGGGTGTTTTCGCATTTCGCCCCCATCGAAATGCGGCCGCCGTGGCCGGGATTCGATCCCGCGACCTCGTGCTCAGCAGCCCAACACCATAGCCACTGAGCAACCACGGCGGGTGGATGTCTTGTCAAATGATATCGATAGAGCAATGTGAATAATATCGTGCGCAAACAGGCAGGAAAGGAAGAACAAACGCGGGCGCACACGCACGCAAACTCACTCACTCACTCACTCACTCACTCACTCACTCACTCACTCACTCACTCACTCACTCACTCACTCACTCACTCACTCACTCACTCACTCACTCACTCACTCACTCACTCACTCACTCACTCACTCACTCACTCACTCACTCACTCACTCACTCACTCACTCACTCACTCACTCACTCACTCACTCACTCACTCACTCACTCACTCACTCACTCACTCACTCACTCACTCACTCACTCACTCGCATGCACAAATCCACACACACAAAGGAAATGGAAGGAGACACACAGCCGTCTTTTGTTCTTAAAGATACACTTGAAAAGGCTCCAACACACGATAGAACATTAGGCGGCATTGCCTTAGGGTGTACCGAGGTGTGCACGTCGGGCCAGAGAAAAATGTGAGGAAAGAAACCACGAAAATGCTTAAACGCGCGGATTACGGTAAGAACGGCACACATACAACGTAACGGCGCCATGGCCAGGGCTCTGCGGCACTTCAGGGAGCGGTGATTAGAAAAAAATATTGCCTCGGCGCGTGGTCAGAATCGGGGAGCGGCGCCTATAGAAGGAAATGGCGGGATTTGCTCTCGCAGCCCGAGCACTTTCATCCCACTGCCTGGGTAGGCCAAGCCAGCAAAAATATAAATTGTATTTCAAAATACTAGAAAAGAATGTAGAGAAACAATGAAAAAGACTGCTTTTATAGCTATACTGCAACGAGGCACTTTGGGTGTCAGGCAACTTTCGCGTCATTCGTTACATAAACAGAGATGTCTCAGCTACAGTAAACTTTATTGGCTTAATGCCTGCGACTTTCAAGAATCTTAAAACATCGCGATAGTGTCTATACGCATCTTCATCATCTTAAAAAGAGCTGGCAACTGCAGGAATTCCCAACCAGCGAGATCTTCAAACTGCACACTCACTACGAAGGTTGCTGTAATCGAAGAGTCCTTGATATTACGCAAGCGTAGCATTTTTGCTCAGTCTCGCCCTACATTTGTCTTATATTCTATTTAACCTTCGCGCTCCTGCGCAGATGCAAGCTTCGGGTAAAATTCTCAGGCTCACAGATGCAAAAGACGCCGCAAATAGTACGATAAACAAGGATGAGATGAGACAAAAATGCCGCCTCTCAAAGACCCACAGAAGACCACTTGTTGTCTATTAATTGCGACAGTATAGCGTAGCTACCCAAAGTCACTGCACCTAAACAGAAAAATTAAACAACATAGCAATGTAGATATCAAAAATTGAAAAAGAAAAACAAACCTTTAGCAGTAACTGGGTATAAAAAAGAAGGAACCGCGCTATATGCCAATATCATTACATAGAGTTTCAAATGCGTACTTCATTGCCGTCTTATATTATGTAGTTATTTAACATTGCAATCCCGCGGAAACAATTTTCCTTGCGGTTGTCTTTCTTTACCTTTGAGTTCTTGTAAACGCGGCCGTTCAACAAAAAGCGCTGGAAAAGACCAGTTAGAAAGTGCATGAAAGGGTGAATGAACTAATCAATGAGCACTAATGTTCATTCCATCTTTCTCCTCATCTTCATTGCGTTTGGTTGTAGTACGAATGCATTAAACTATTCAGATGTTGATCATGTTTCACTAACGTGCTTTTATTTTTGTAACTATTTTATTTATTCAAGCTGACAGCGTGCAGCATACTTGGGAACACATTATTTTTCCTCCTGACTCTCTAAATCATGCAGCGCTAATAGCCACCAGGCAGATGAAGCCTAACTAAACTGTCATTTCCAAGACCTAATGCGTTTCTAGAGATTACATGTGTATTAAACGGGCTGACACAATTTCCGTGACAAAAGAGCACGTGCACTAACTTTTATCCGTGCTGGGAGAGATAATTCCGAGAAATGCAAAAGCACGGAAGGAGCAAATTTAAATTTGAAGCGTCACACTTGAGATGTCGATCTTGTTGCACGCTCACACAAAACTAGAAAAAAATGTTTTGAACGCCATGGAGGAAATAGATTACAAGAAATGACAGCATTATATATTCGATAGAAAATTCTCCTGCTAAAAGAAAAAAAGAAACAAAAGAGAAGAAATTCTACTTTTAAATTATTTAGCGTTTGGATGACAGCCGTTTTGTTTGAAGCATATGAAAATATTTATCAATATTTTCTCAAACGTTTCTTGGCTAGCACTTCCACAGCTGACTTGATCATTCATTCATTCATTCATTCATTCATTCATTCATTCATTCATTCATTCATTCATTCATTCATTCATTCATTCATTCATTCATTCATTCATCCATTTAATGTGACACGGGGTAACACAAACAAGAGCCCGCAAGCGACGCAGCATTAAGAGTCGAGTGCTCGGGAAGAGAGAAAGAGGAACGCGTGCACATACGCGCCACGCCATTCGAACCGCATCGGGGGAGAGGGGAAAGGAGGCAGCGATCGACTCGGCCGGCGATATCTTAATGAGGAGTGCTCAGCGAGCTCTTCAATGGCAGCGCTGGCACTGTGCTTCCCCTCCCGCTCCGCCATCGCTCTTTAGGCGGCCGTATCGCGGCTGTCGGTCCCGTGCTAGGTACAAGCCGGGGTGCCATATTCGCGCAGCAGCCCTTGAGGGATGAGTGCCTCCGGCAGCCACCGGAATCGGCTCAGCTCCGGCTATCGATCCTCGCTTATCGGAAAACCATTCTTTGCCTCCCCTTCTTCTCGTCCTCTGATCGTCGGTTTGCCACCGAAACCAGTTCTCGCGCGCCACCGAGCGAAGAGGAAAGGAGACGCGGAGAGATATGGGCAGGAGAATGCTGATCTTGTAGCGGGATTCCTTCTCGCTTTCTTATCCCTTTCTTTCTTATCCTTCCTCCAGGGTGTACGTAAGCAATGCTGATGAGACAAGCTACTGCGCCTGTTCTCGCTGCAGTTTCCTACATTTCTTTCGCCTCGGCCAACTCGAATTCGCCAGGATCATCGAGGGCCGCGTAGTGAAGTGTTGCGAACGTAGAGAACGAGAAACTAAGACTAAAGCATGCCGAGATGGTTGCTTCTTCGACAATGAACTCACAGGCCTCAGCTGACAAACGTAACGAGCAGGAGCCTCGCAATAGGTGGACATAAAAAAAAAGAAATGTACTCCGACCGTTAAAACAAGCAATGAAATGAAAGCGAAGTTTGAGAATCGTTGATGGTATACATAGAGAGGGCGTTTAGGCATGTCATGTCTGCAACGGGCATTATGCTAAGTTTGCAAATAAAGGGGTGTCGAGAAGAGACGTACCGATTGTGCCAAGGTTGATATCGGACATCTATCTACCCGGTATAAAAATGAGCTGTGCGCAGCTGGACAGGTTATATTGATCCGAATACAAACACCGGGCATTGCTGAGGGACTTCATTGCGTAAAATGTGCTCTCAGTCCATACTGTCATTTCCCACTAATATGAAGGTTTATGAATATCCCTAAAGATACAACTAGCGTTGATATTGATTAGTAATAAACTAAAAGTGAAGAAATACAGCAAGAAAAGGTGTTTCAATTTTTATCAGTTACGCAAGCTATACTTTCGCTGACCATAATGATCCCTTGCCTTAAGCCAATGCTACGTAGGCAATGCTACGCAATGCCTTAAGCCAATGCTACGTAGCTGGACAGAACTAAGGTAATGTTTGCCGGCACTTGGAGATATTCAGATTATCTTTTTTTTTCATTACGCCTAATTGGATAGTTATTCTTAATTATTATTCAACTTCTCAATTATTATAATAAGATGAGCAATATCAACGTGAAAATTGTAGAGCAACATGAAAAACTTCCGATACAGCTTTCTGTGGCTCAGTACGTGCTATATAAGTGTGTTTTTCCGAGCGTGAAAGAAACCCGCGAATACACGCAAAGTGCCTCGAGCGGCCAGTCGCACGGCAATTTTGCGCGTATTTCCGGCCTTCTTTCACGCTCGGAAAAACGTTTGTGGAGCATGTATTGCGGAACAGAAAGCTGTATCGGAAGTTTTTCATGTTGCTCTACAATTTTCTCGTTGACTCTTTTCACCTAAGTATAACAATCGTGAAACTGACTAATTAATAAGGACAACTTATCTAAGCTGGGTATTTCCAAACAGCAAACGTTACCTTGGTTCGGTCGAGCTGCATGGATTTCAAATATAATTAAAGTTTGGCCGAACTTAATATTACGTGCATCACCCTGTATAATTCTGGACTATAGGTTCCAGAAAAACGTCCCTGAAGTTGCATGGTGGTAAAAGCGCAACACACCATATTATTAGGCGACGTTTGATCTTTTATAAGGAACAAAGACAAAAAAGATAGCAGTGAAGAAATGGTTGCTTTTCTTTTTTCAAGCAGTCAGTATCGCTAGTATATAGATAACGATGGCAGGAAGTTTAGCAGCTCAGATAATTGATAGATCAATCTGCCCCTTAACTACATGCGAGATCTCATAATTGCAACCGCGGTGGCCCTGGCTGATTTCTTCATCTATCTTTCTCGGCTGAACTGCTCCCATGCCGACCCTAATGCCGAGACTCGTCACAGAATACTGCCAGCGCTCCCGTGGGAGTGATGAAGAGAGCTCTAATAACTGGCAGAATAGATTACACACGCCACACATATAAAAAAGATTCTGAAGGAAAAAGTAAACGACAACCAAGATCCTACGCCGGCACCTAGGAGCAGGCAACGGAGGAAAGACTCCAGTCACGCGAAGATAAAATGTCCCCTAGATGAACAAAAAGTTAACTCGCAATTCGTTTACACAGCAAAAGTACGTACCGTCACGGCGGCCGACGACAACGCAAGAGGCGGTGAAAACGAATAGAACGTAAAAGCGAAAGCAGTGGGGGCAGAGAAGGATGCTATACCGTTCAAGCGAACAGCCCTCAGTTAATAGCCGCGAGAGAGCGCGCGGGTGCCACCAAGCGTCGTCACACACAGCCCTGCCCGTCGCGTCGGGACACCGGGCAGACCAAACTGCCAGGCAAATTTCCCCTTCTTAACGACGCCTTATTATTTCGGACCACGTTCCAGAAATCTTTCTCTTTCTCCCCCGTGTACGGTCGCCACTCGCTGCCACTGCTCTTCCGAAGACAAGCGGAGAATGTCGCCCTTGGAGTCGATGAGGGGGCGGGTACGACGAGAAGATTAAAAAAAAAAAAACAGAAAGGGAAGAGAAAGAAAGATCGGAGAACGGGAAAATACTGGACAGGCGGACAGAAGAGTAATAATCGAGTTTTATTTTTCCTTTCTTTTTTTTCGTGCTATAAGACAAAATACGAGACCCGGGCGAAATGCGGAGGGTGAAGGTGAGAGCGCGGTTCGTATACGAAATACGTCATTTGTAATAATGTCTCGGTGCATGCCGTGGTATCTGAGTGGATTCGTTCGCCGCGGACGAGCGCTGTTCTGCACCCGCCGTTGCGACAACGGCCACTTCCGCTGCGTTTAAGTATGTATCGTCAAAGAGCGAGGAACGCGGATTAGCAATAAATATTACGAAAGCAAAAACGCAGATTAACAATGGTCGTCAGCGTCAGAGACCGATGCGTCAAGGACCACAGGGGGGACACCGGGGAGACTGGAAGCCGTGTGCACCGAAAATTGAAAAAAAAATTAAATAAAAGAAACGCAAATACATGGAGGACAATTCCGAGCGCGACATGAGCCTATGCAAAAAAGGAAAAAAAGAATAAAAAGAAAGAAAAAAAGAATAAAAAGAAAGAAAAAAAGATCCCGTGTCGCGCTTTCTTTCTGCGGCGCTGTTCTCTTGAAGTGCGTATGGGGATGCGGTATATATGCAAGCGACACACCGTACGCACCGCATCTTCATCCACCCTTTCACTTTCCTTATTTCTCTCTCTCGCTCCCCCTTAGACAAAGGATCGCCGCCTCCTCGTCCTAACGGCGGAGCGCTTAATGTCCTGTCCGTGCCCCGAGCAGCAAAAGTCGAGATAGGAATGAAGCGGTGGCAGCGGCGGCGGAAGTTTGGACACCGCCGTGCGCTCCGAGTTTTTTGTGCAGACCGAGACGGTAACGGTTCCGGGGTCGTCTCGCGCGCCATCGACGTGTGCGCCCGCGCGCGCGCGCGTTCTCCGCGGCCACGCACGTATAAGATCGAGCTCGTTTGCATAAAGTGCTCCAGGCACAGGCGGCGCGTAATTTAGAGCTTTATTAGCGTTCCGCGTGGGTGCTATGGCAGGGCCAGAATGCACCGAGAGCGGCCGGATGAGGTGGACCGTTGGGGGAGGGCGGGGATGTCTGAACGAGTCGTACAAGGAGCCAGAGATCGAATTCGGGTAATTTAAGAAACTGCTACGAGTCGCCGTGTTTTCCTATTATTCTTTCGTCTTTCTTTTCGTTATTGGCTGCTGGCTCCTCTCTGTATTTGACTGCGTCGCACAGTCGCGAGATGATCAGGGGGCAAATGTCAGTGCCTTACAATGGAACCTTCTTTAATGAAGGTGCTGCTGCTCATTTTCTGGCGGCCGAAGGTGGATGGGTACGGCGATTACGAAAGATGTCCGGAGAACGTTGCTGAATGCATGAGTTGTGGAAGTTCTGCTTAACATCTTGAAGGATGCGAGGCAGGGGAACCAATTACGTACATCTTTCATTCATGAACGTAGTAATATAAATCAGCCAGTCATAGCGTATGCGAGAAGGCATGACCATAAAACGCAAGTACACGCACGTAATGTTCGGTTCGTGCACGTTGAGTAAACTTAATGCGGAAGACTCATTTGTTTTAAATTCATAAACAGTTGGTGCTCATCTTGGCTCAATATTATCATGCGTGAAACGACGTTTATTAAACGTTAAAGACAGTGCCAGCTTTCATAATTACGAGGACGAGTATCTTCGTACACAGTCTTTGCGTGATACTCCAGTGATGTCGCATACTGACGCCCTAACTTGTGGCTCAATTTCATCTGTCGCGTAGGCACTGGGACACCAATTATCTTAAGGCTATGACAAAATGTATAAATTTCCATGCATTCAACTGAACAATTTTCGCATGCAGGTAACGGCAGCTATACAAGCAGTAATAATCATTCATACAGCAAGGAAGAACGATTCATAAGAGAACGTGCGATATAAAACGCCAAAATTGCCATACTTATTTCTAGACTCCCTCAAGAGCACTGTACCGTAGGTATTGTTAACTATACCAGCAACACACTTGCGTGTACTCGCCGCGATTGATATTAGGCACGTGCGCGCAAAATGTCACCATCAATGGATTTTAATCATAATCATAACAAGAATAATTTGATTGACATGTATCTCCTCTTCATGCCCCGTTCTATTTGCTAGGAATTAAGAAACCTGTCCACCAGGCCCACCTTCCGAAGTTGCTTAAGATGAAAGGTTGAGGAAGCAAAAAGGGGTTGAGGGTGTAGGGTGTGTAATCCATGCTCTTTTTTAGCATTTGGAATGATCAACACTGCGTACACTCTGGCCGCATAGTTCAATGGTTGGCAGATCAGCAACTGATCTTCCACCACCCCCTCGCGGGTACGAGCCATGTTTTGAGGCAACAACAACAGCCTTAATCTTTACCTGATCTTGATCAAGCGATGCCATCGCCCACGTACACAGTTTCTTCGTTTCACGCGTCTCTCGCACTTCCGACCCAGAATGATTCGGAAGTTGGCCTAGCTGCACCACTTCGAATAATGTTGGATCGTCTTTTTGTATTATTTTAGGACGCTTCGAAATGCTATATATGATGGTCTTAGTGCGCTTAAGTAATCTTGTTACGCGAGACTCAAACTTCCCCGTTCAAACCTGGACATACACTCTGAGATTGAGCAACAAGCTTTATAACTACACAGTGATATCGCAACGCTCAGTCTCGAAATTGTGGTTCAGGTGGTTCAGCAGTCGCGCGAGAACCTGACACTGTTTGTACACTTTCAAGGACGCGAGAAACGTTAGAAAACCCCTTCGCCGTTTCGAGGGAACAACACTTCGAATATTAAGCTGCTCCTTGGTGTATATGTACTCACGCTCCCAGGTAAAGTAGGGTGACACTGTTCGCTTACAAAAAGATTAGGTGCAATTAATAGCGAAAGTTAATGCACCTTGCTCTGAACGCTACTGCTCCGGGATATAGATAAGAATTTATTCCCGCAAGAGCCCTCCCTCTGGTCTTGAAGCACGAGAGAGAGAGAGAGAATAAACATTTTTATTAGGTAAATGCAGCTAGGGAGAGGCGTCCTCATTCCAGGATGCCTTGAGCTCGGGCCGCGTCCTGGGCCCTCGCAATCAGCCGTTGCTGATCCTCGAGGTCGGAGCTGGCCAAGGCTCTCTCCCAAAGCTCGTTAGTGGGGTAAGGGTTCGGTTGATTTAATGGTGCCGCTCTGCAACCCCCTACTATGTGCCTGAGGGACCCGGGCTCTGCGCAGAAGCGGCATTGCGGAGAGAATTTTGTAGGGTCTATGAGGTGATTTCTGGTTGGGTGGGGGAATGTATTGACCTGTAGAGCTCGGAGGAATCGCTCCTGCTCTCTAGGTAGTGACTTGTGTGGGGGTGCATATGTTCTGCGGGTTAGCTTGTAGTGTTGTGTGATGTCTTGGTAAGAGACTAGAGGGTGCATGCGCTCGGGTTCAGATTCCTCGGCGTCGGCTCGGTGGGTCAGATCTCGAGCCACGTGGTTGGCGACCTCGTTGCCAGGAATGCCTTGATGAGCTGGCGCCCAGATGATCATGACTGATCTCGTTGGCGGCTTTTGCTTGATGATCCGGAGTGTAGTGGCATGAATTCTGCCGCTAGCAAAGTTGCGGCACGCCTGTTGGGAGTCGGTCACTATGACTTCAACCTCTGTTTGGGAGAGAGCGAGGGCTATGGCCGCTTCCTCGGCTTGGAGGGGATTGTGTCGTGTGAGCGAAATGCTGCTCCGATGTTCTGTGTTGACGACTACGGTGGCTGTTGTGGCTGCGCGTCTGGAGTAAGAAGCCGCGTCAGTGTAGGCTGTAGAGGATAAAGTTCCGTATCGCTTGTGTATGGCCAGGGCGCGGGCCTCCCTTCGCTCTGCGTGGTGCACTGGGTGCATATTGCGAGGTAGAGGACGTACGGTGATGAACGGTACGGTGATGAACCGTACGTACGGTGAAGCACGATGAACGTTAGCCGAGGAACAGTTCACAGTTTGCGGGCGCTGACCTTAGGATTACTCCGGCCGCGTAGTTCGCTACTTCGGCAGATGAAACATAAGGGGGTTGAATGAATCAGAAGCAATCCTTTTAATTAGACTGGGAATACAATTTTGGAAATCCTTGGAACTGCTTAACGGTAGATAAATACCAGGTTCTATGTTGCTGCCATTAGCTTATTACACGCGACTGAGAAACGCTTCGCTTTTTCTTGCACGTAAAAACGTGCATCACTGTAGCTGAGCCAGATCATCATTTTGTTCCGTTCGTTCGGTTCTGAGTGTGAGGCGCTCGTCCGTACTCAGCGATTCCGTACACGTATTATTAAGTAACCACTCATGGCGCGTTAGGGATACCTATGGCGCATTCCTGCTTTGCCGCGTTCATTGGTCCGTACGACTGCACTTAGTTCGTATCTTGTAAATCTTACGCACTCACGCACAATCGCACGCACACGCGAACGCACACAAGCGCACACTTTTGGTTACGGGTATGTCTTTCATGTTTCAGTTTGTAGTCGCAGCTTTCACGCTCAAAAGTAGGACCTCACATGGCACAGGACGGTTGCTCCTGCGCTGTTTTCATAATTTCCTATTCTAGTCATCTAAGAATAAGCACCATCACCATTTACGTAGCTCCATTTCTCTATTCTCAATGAAAAAGCAATGAGCGTGAAAAAAAAAAGAAAGAAAACGACAGCGTAGATGTGAGCGAGCCATCTCGATAACAATGCTCGAAGCAGCCGCCTTTGTCAATATGAGCCAAGCCACTCTGGGTCGCCCTGCGAAAAAACAAAACACTAAAACGGACGAGAGTGAGAGAGAAAGGGGTCCAAATAAAACAACGGCGTTCGAAAACGGCCCCGTGGCCCGCGCACGCTTTATTCCCAGGCAAGATTTGTGGGCCACTCTTCTGTGCGCGCAGGCATGTACGGGAAAGGGTCCGCGTGGCCAAAGCTATACAGTTAGGGCTGGCTTTCTCCGTTTAGATATTTATACGGCATGGTGAAGGGAGCATTTGGTGCCGCCACCATTGTGCGGCCCCGAAACGTGACACCGGCCGCACACGCGCGAGCGCTGGCTGGCGACGGCGATTGGCTCCAGTCGATATCGGTCGCCGGCAATCTCCTCTCCTCGCTCGGGTCCCGGGATTTCCACAAATTAGGCTGTTAACGTAATGGAGTGCGGTGATCTGTTCCCTACGAGAAAAGGAGAAAGGCGCGGCCGAGTCCGAACCCCTCTCTCCAATCCTCTCACGACGAAAGCGGCCCGCGATAAAGGTCGGCTCAAATTGTGTGGCCCGCAGACACCGGGCGCTGGCGCGCGCGCGCCAGCGTTTCTCGGTGCCTTCGGTTAATTTCGCTAATCAAACCCCTGTTGCCTCAAGCTGCCTGCTGTGCTGCCGCTGCTTGTGCGGCGGTTCTAGGCGCTTTGTCCTGTTTTGCGGCCTCTTATAGTTTTGTTTGACAATACTGTTCGTTGCTCATTAGCGGCTCGGTACGAAGGGTGTCGTCCTTCGGCCGGCGTTCGCTGTGCACCTCTTGACTTACGCTGCGTAATTTCGCTGATGACGCCGCACAGCCGATGTGTTTGACGCGGGTCCGCATAGATGTTCAATATCATACAAACAAAGAGAGAAAAGATAACAAGGGCGCTGCGCCGAGAAATTAGCAGGATGTGGGAGCGTACAGAAAGACAATGCTCTCGGTAACAACGTAACAACTGGCGTATATAGAAAGCGTGAACATTATCGCTCTGCCACGCTTTTTGTGGTCCTTCCTCTATGTTTCGGACGCATTTCTGAGCGTGAATGTCCGTACATATACGATATTCCAACAGAGCTTTTCAGCGTTGACCATGATGAAGAGATGGGTTGGCTCCTTCAGATATCGCAGTATCGGATTCTTGTTCAATAGTGATTGAACTGCTACATTCCTTTGAACAGTACCAGTTGTAGAAGATTTGTTAAGGGGTTCGAAGGCGCTGTTGGTTAAGCTCGGGCAGGACACCTAATAATATAGCTAGAGTGGCAAAGTATCATCATTGAAATTTCAGTACACTCAACATCAAATATTTTAACGAATGGCCTCTCAAGCTCACTTATGATCACACGAGTCCATCGTAAAGGCAGCAGGCCTCGTTGTGCCGGCTGACCAGTCTTCGGGAGCGTTGAAGAACAATGCGCCGAAATGGAGGTGAGAGCAGTGTGCCTTCCTCTGCCATTTATTCCCAAACCAAGACAATGACAGCACGTACGGTGCGCTCTGATGAACAGTACTTCGATTTCTTTGCTCCTATTCCACAACGTGAATTCGTTTCTTCATTCTTGGTTACCTGTTTCTCATAGGCCTCGCTATTTAGGCCGTAATTCTCTGTAAGACTTTTGTCTAAGCGGTTGTGCCGATGCTGTATATTAATCTCAAGCTAGGTTTGAGACGCGTAAACCTATCTCGCTCCATACTTTCGCGGAAAAAGAAACTGACGACGATTTCGAAGGAAATTCAACCATGGAACGACACTGATTTTCGCTTAACAATTTACTCTTTAAGAGCAAAGAAATTTTGATTCCGTATTGCTCCATTCGTAGTAAACCCCTGCCAGAATGTACAATAGAGTTGATCTCTTATTCATCATAGGAAGTTGGTTGAAATTCTGCCCGTTGTTACCAACGCATTCAACACGGCGAAAAACAAAGCCACATTCGGCCACACTGCTGGAGGTAGCTTTGACGATTGTGAGGGCGTGCCGTAGGTGGAAGCCGTTGCATACAATATGTGCGAATGGAAGTAGTCGTCCTCAGGACCGTCCAGTGCGCAACCACTTCTCTGGCATCGGCACTGATTGTTAAGCTCTGGTCGCACCTCTCGCCGACGATTATCTTGTCGCAGTTGAAAAAACGGGGTAGGGGATGTTGGTCATTGACCCGCCGTTTGCCTCACAAAGTGGAGTCTATTGCACGGGTCCAGGCATCCCCCCACTGACCACCCATATAAACTGCCCCTTCAGCAGCCTCTAAATACTGCGAGTTCATGACAAACGTTCCTCGCACGTTACGAAGAGTCTGCTACTTCGGTTCGCTATGGAAGAAATCCACGCGCATAAGACGTTGTCTTGGGTATGTTTGCTCAACGACACAGGGCAGAGTAATATTTTACTCATAAAATCATTCTGATACATCATATAGGTAGCGTGAACTACTATCGTGCTACAAAAGCTAGCTAATCTTGAATAGATAATGCGTTCAGAAAACAAAGATGAATACCGCGTCTAAGAAGCAGCCCTTTTTTTTTTTGCCCTCTGGCTGATGTCAAACTTAAGAACGCTGTTGTGCACAGATTTTTTTTTTATTTAGTACAATTCCACATCGGCTTAGCCTTTCAATATGTTTGTTTGTGCTTCGCTGTCTGACAGTGCCGAAGTAGAATACCTTGGCCATAATTACGTCGCAATATTCATCTATCGTGCCGTGATGTCTGTCATATTATCAGTTGATATTAGCAATAAAAATAGGGATTACAATTTTTTACCTGCTTCTTTCTTTGTTAAGACATAATTAAACTAAGACGAAAATATGAAAACACAGCAAAGACATGTCATTGAAATATGAAGGGCCCAACAAATATAACTTCTATACTCGAAATGTTCTGATCCCCCTTCGATAAGAAAAACAAGAAATTTTCCCAGACCAAAATATGAGCGAAAGACATAAGGCGCTATGCGCACATTGGGGTTAGCAAAAAAGAAAAAGCAAATGAAAATTAAAATGAAAAAGAACAAGAAAAGAACCACCGGTACTTTAAAGGCGTTTCGCAACGCAAATCGCATTCATAAAAAGAAGCCGTCCAAAGTGCGCTCCCGAGATTGGAGATATTTGTTGCATGCAGCTTATGATAATTAAAGAGGTGCTGGAAAAAATTGATAGGAGCTACGGCGGTGAAAAAAAATAAACTGTAACTAATCAAAGTAAAATCAGCGAGCGCCGCGATTCCCCAGACGAGAAAGGAAGAGCCAGAGAGCGCGCGCGATATAAGGAGGCGTTTAGACAGAAATATACGCGGCCATTACATTTTTTACATCGGGACGCTCTCGAAACCGTTCCCGCAGATAATTTCACTTCTTTTCTTTCTTCTCAAATCAAACAAGTTTCTTGTTTGTTCGCCGCCTAATTATTAAATGTGGCGCGTGCGTTCATTTGCTTCTTGAGTGGCCCATCCTTACATGCTTCTCTTCTCACTTCTGTCGCAAAGTATTTTTCACGCTTAGTTTTCTTTTTCTTTCTTTTTTTATTCCCGTCAGCAACGAACGGGCGGCCCTACGCTGTGGCCGGGCTTGCATTAGCGAAACGATTTCGACTTATCGCGAAATCTAATTAAACAGGGCACTCATTTATTATTGCCGTTTTGCATACATGCTTGGAGCCTGTTTCGTGCCCGCGGCGCTGCGGTGAATCGCTCTGGCGTATTTCTTTTTTTTTATTTGCTTCGGGCAAAATATTGGGGACGAGGGGGAGAAGGGGGGGGGGGAGCATGGGTGTATGTAGGACTATCTCATTTTAGTCCCGGACCCGATCGTAGAAACCACAAGATAATTTGATTCTCATTATTGCCTGTTTGCCTCGGCCCATGTGGTGAGTTTCTTCCGTTAACACGTTTGATTTCATGCAAGTCCCTATGTGTGCCCGCTTCGTGCTCATTACTTCTCCGCTTTTTAACTACGTCGACCGGAGCGACCGCGTAATTATGAAACGGGCTATTTTACATTACGTCCATGAGCACGGATGCTTCAGATTGAACGGCTCGAAGAGTAATGCGCAAAGAATATGTGCAACTCGAGAGGCGCCGGAAAACTTTTTTTTCTTTCGTCCAAGAATGCCGTTACGGCCTCCTTGCCCTGATCGCTTATCGCAGTACAGAATGCCTTTCTGGCTTGCGGTCCACCCGTGTTCTGATCTTGCCGAACTACGTTATTGGACCGACTTATTTCTAAAAAGTTATAGCGTGGATATTCCTCACTTACGCTCACCGCAATATCCCATTGCTCATGCCACTCGTTGTTGAGAATACCGCGCATATTCCATTTTTAAGAATAGCTGGCCAAAATGAGCCAAGCGATTTTGTGAATAACTGTAGACTATTGGTGTCCTACGGACACGACGGTCTACTTGAACGTCGGGCTCAGGAACGTAAGAACATAAAATACTTACGGAGGGGCTATCAAAACAGACCCTCATTAACAGCGCTATATAGTCTCTGCTCGAATTTTGCAAAAGCTTGTTTTTGTTACTCATTGCTGTCTTGTCTCTATTATTGCCTTGTGTTTATGGTAACTTACGCGTAACTCAAAGCTTAGGCGTGTGCCATGTATGTGGCGTCACGTCTGTGTGCTTCTATCTTTTGGAGCTCGGCGCATTAAAATTGAGTCTGGGTGAGATCACAGCAAGAAGGGTCGATGTAGGTCTTATGTTGGGCCGCATTGATCACATACCGAACAACGTTGATTCGAAATATGTAGAGATCCGCTTACAGTGTTAATGTGTGCACCATAGTTACCGCTGTAGAATCATAAAATATATCATCGTCCCTACTTCATCGTGAATTTGCGAGTAAAACTGAGCAAACTTGGCATTTGCCCACTGTGTAGCACTTTGTAGCACTTTGTAGTGCTTTTGGTGTATTCCACGCTGTAAAGTGTTAATTGCCGGCGCCTGTACATCTGCCAATCACTAAACACCGAATCCGCTCTCGCAGGTTATTCGGCACCACTGGATTGTGCTCAGCGTGCAACAAGACCATCCCAGCCTTTGAGATGGTCATGAGAGCACGCGGCAACGTCTATCACCTGGAGTGCTTTGCCTGTCAGCAGTGCAATCACAGGTAAGCATGCCGCTCCGCACGAACGCGTTCCGACTCAAGATTTCCCAGTAAGCCTCTTCTGAATGGTACAATCGGCTTTTTACGCGAGTGCCTGCGCGCATGGCGTTTAGGCGCAAAACAATGCCACACGGATTATCTGGAACAGTACTGCACAAGTTTCTGCGCACACGGAGGTACACCGTTTCCCTGCCTTCACAAGTTCATATAACAGCACGAGCTGTCGGAGTGACTCGCATTCTATCACAAGCTAGCAGCTCAAAACAGTCACCATCACATGCTATAGGCGGCTGAAAAGACAGCCGTGTGATCGCACGTAACGAGAGCGTAGCACATCATTCGAACGTTGTATTTCATGGCACCACACAAGAGTGCTCCACGCCCAACTTTCGCACCTTTGCTTTGGTTATGCCTTCATGTAGCACTGTCTTGTCCCCTGCTCAAGGTGTCCCCAATAGCCCTTTCCTCCTCCTAAGGGCTCAAGTTTCAGGATTCACTAAAAATATTTATGTGTGTGAGACATATTTCAAATAGATCTGCTTTACGTAACCTGTATCACGTAAATAGTGCCCATTAGTCTCTAGTGCTGGCGAACTACACATGTAGCCGGCTGAGCTGCGCTGAAATTTGAAATATTACTTTTTCCGGGGTTACTTTTTTCCCGCAAGTAGCGACTACAGCACGGAGTCCTTGGAATAGCATGCTCCGACATGGGAATCCTGCCGCACCAAGAATGTAATTCTCTGTCTCTCCCACAATTTTTCCCCCCTGGGAATGTTGCGAACAGTGCTCAGTATATATAGCATCAGGCAATGTGGTGCCGGCCAACCTACCATCGCTTATCTACGCAATAACTGCTCTCCGCAGGTTCTGCGTGGGCGACCGCTTCTACCTACACGAGAATCGCATCCTCTGCGAGTACGACTACGAGGAGCGAATGATCTTCGCTAACATGCCGTACTTCGGCGGCGCCGGTGGCGGTGGCGCCGGAGGGATGCCGGGGACTGGAGCCGGTGGACCGATGGGCCTCAACCACCACCACGGTCCGCCACCTCCCGGAGTTACATCAGCCGCGGGGAGCAGCCTCGGGGGCCAGCCCAAGCGGTTGCCCGGACAGACACCGCCTGGGCCTGGACCCCCGATGGCTGGAACCGGTGCTCAAGGAGCACCCTCTGGAAGTGCGGGAGCGGCGCCTCCGGGACCTCTACCCAACGGCACGGCAAGTCACCACATGACGGACGGCGCGGACCATCTCTCGGGTGGCGTCCACACCGTGGGACACCCTTCGGCGCACCCTAGCGGTCCGTATGGGAACCAGCCACCCGGCACAGAGTCCATGCTCGAAGCCAAGTGAAACCAGACATTGGTGCCGTTGTCTTGTTGTGGGGGTCCCTCAAGATAACGTCGCAACGGCGAGCTGAGCTGTTGTTCTATTACAATTCATTTGACAAAATTTTCTTTTAATTCGTGTCATCCGCCGCCGTAACGGGCAGATCCCCAGGGCAAAGTGTAGGCAAGTCGTTACTGTATTTCCGTGATAAAAGGTCAAGAGGTTCCGTTTCAAATAGAAGAAATATCGTTGATTATGCCAACCATGAATGAACATTAATACTGCCAGTTTTCAGGCTCGAAGATGGGATGGCTTGGGGATGAAACGGCCGCGTTATCGCTAGCGTTCCCTTTTTCTTTATTTCTTTTTTTTGTGTGTACAGAGTCGGTAGTACATATTGTGTGGATTTGTGCAATGTCTGCAAACGCAACCACACTTTCAAATAGAACAGACAAGCAGATTATAAAGAAACGCACGTCTGAATACCCAACGTGTCTCTAAGGAAACAAACGCAAAACATGTGCCAGTGTCAGACGCCGTTACAGCTTCTATTTGGCAGGACCGACGTTCTCTGTTTGGAATCATTGAAGTAGCGTTGCGGTGACTCCTCCAGCAGGATTCATACAGCGTCCTCTCACCCGCTAAACAAGCGAATGTGAAACAGCAGTCATGTGTGTGATCACTTTTCCTTTGTTTTGTACAGAGTCATCAGTAGAAGAGTGAAATGGGTTAATGCGCGTGTGTGTGTGTCTTCGGCGCTTTCGCACGAGAAATCAGAATTACAAACGAGCTGCAAAACACGTTTCTGTGCTCCAGGTTTGTACAGTGTTAATTTGCTCACGCGGAATTGCGAAAGACATGGTAGTGCTCAAGTAATGAAAGAATCAACCTGCGTCATGGTGAGTTCCCTAACTAGTACCCTTTTACTCCACATATCTGCGCACCGCACTCATTATAGTGAACAGACTGGCCTGGAATAGGCTGCCAAATGAAAGAAAAGAGAGTAAACAGCCTTTTAGCTTTTCGATGAAACCGGTTCCGGCTTTCTTTTTCCTATATTTTTTTTTACACTTCAAGATCATCGGTTTGATGTTTGCTTGCTTTTGATAACATTTCAACTCCACCAGAAAAGGTGGAGTAGAAAGGAATTGAGTCTCCTTTCTGTCTCTGTCAGCTGGCGCTAATATGTTATCCAAGGTAGAATACAGACACACCCAATACACAGCAGTGATACAGTCTGCTTCCTTTGTCGCTGTACCAATAAAGCTGATAAAGACCTTTGCTGTTCAACAGGAGGTATGTTCTTCGTACATGGGACAGACCCCGTACTTCGTCAAATACTGCGGTAAGGAATAAGAGTGGCACAGATACTACCGATAGCGGAAGTGTTCAGCGTTTTGTGTTATGCATATGAGAAAAAGAAAGTACATATTGTTGCAGGCTGGACCATTCGCTGCTTTACTTACAATTTTCTTAAACAGCTGACAGTATATTTCGCCATTCTCCCTAACAAAATGTCCGCTATACCAGCGCACGTTCATTGTATGTTACCTGTGACATCGTTACCAAAAAAAATGCGGCTACATATTTTGGTCCATGTCGTTTATTTTATTGTGCATTCATTTCAAACAAGGTACACTGATTGTATTTTTTGTTTTTAGTCGGAGACAATGTTCTGTTTATGTAATCTATTGAGTGAACTTCATGTCCCCCCATTTTTACCAAAAAAGCTTTGCATTCCTGCTTTATGCTTGCATTTTCTCCCTTTGAGTCCATCAGTCTGACCATCTTGCTTTTTCTGTGATCAGAAGCACTATACGAAGCTATGGGCGCTTTAACGTAAAGCTATTCCAATCTTTTCTATTTCATTTATTCCATCAGCCCTCCATCATTGGTCAAATTTGTTTCTGGCCACCATCACTTTGCTTGTCTGTCACTCGACCTCAGGCAAACTGCGAAAACTCTTCCTCTGATATGACGTATACACACTGATTATGCATGATTACACAAAAGAAAAGCAAAATATTGTTTTTAGACTCTACGCCTCTTCTACAATCAGCCCTCCGTTATTGTTAAAAAGGTTTCATGCTGCGCCCACTTCACCTGTCTGTCGCGCGAAGTCACAAAATCGCGAAAAGTCACCATGTCAAAGTGAGGTGTACGCATAAAAATGCATTATTAAGCCGAACAAACCTGAATTTATTCGGAACAGCCATAAAGTGCCCGTTCCAAAATGACTAGGTGATGGCTGCCCACCTATCGCTCTGGCACTAAACACTCGGAGTTGCCGGGGGAAAGGGTTTTATGTACGTATAAAACACTTTTCCGCGGCAGATAACGTTGTCGAGCTCTTTTGACACGCACATGGCATCACTCTGCCAACTTTTCTTCACTGAGGATCCGTTTTAGCGGCATTTTTACTCTTCCGTTGCATCCTGCTGCGATTTTCGTCTATACCCCGAAAGCCAAGCTAGGGGAAGCGGCCCAATCGCTGGCGCTGGCACTGCCCTCCTCCTCCGGTTGTCTACTTTCAATGCGTTAGCTTAGCCCCACCGAAACACTCACCACTTATGCGTGCTCCTCGCATCTGGTCAGCCACTTAAATAAGAAAAACCTGTCAAGGTAGGCAAGGCTATTCGTTTTGAAAGTAAACAAAAGTGACCTCATGTAAACGAGGAGAGAGAGAGACATAAGAGGAGAGAAGACAGGGAGGTTAGCCAGTGTAAGCACTGGCTGGCTGCTCTTTGCTAGGGAAAGGGGTAAATGGAATAGCGAGGAGAGTGTTTAATTGGCCCTGTCGAAAAACGCTGCGGGTCACCTCCCGATGCTTGCGAGGGCAGTTACGTAAACTTGAAGTCAAGGAGTTGGTATAAAAAGAGGTTGGAATAGCTTTACGTTATAGGGCCTCTATGCCACGCAAACTGCTCTGTTTATCCAAAGCCATAAAATGTTATTTGGCGAATGCTGTTACTAAATCGGCCGTCGTGCAGCTGAGCGCACCAGCTTGAGCATAATCTATATGGCGCCGCTTTGGTGATCACAGATGCAAAAAATAAGCCTTGTTAGGAGTGCCCACAACCATAGAACTCGAGATAAATTTTCGAACATGCATTCAGTTCAGCTTCTATTTCTGCGTGTTCAGTCATCTCTCATTCCTCTTGTTGCTTGATGTCAAGATATTGATAATGCAGTGTAGCTACTTATGCAAAGTGAGGTTATCAAATTTTCAACTTCTAGGAGTAAGTGCATCTGCTTTGACCATATTCAATTCGCGAACGTGTTTTACCAGTATTATTAGGATATGGGCTAAGATTATTTCAGCGTGTTTAAAACTTCTCAATACGGTCTGCTTTCCCTCAAAGCTTTCGCCTACACTACACAAGATGTCTCGCATTTCTTTCGCACTTAATGAAAAATAGGTGAGCTTTCCTATGTTCTGTTTGCAACCTCTTCGATATATCTATGAGTTTATAGAATTCACTAGAAGTTGCAGGTTTTAGAGGACAATACAGTGGCAATTATTGAATTCGCAAACTAAGAAATTGAGCCCTAATTTCCTAATGAAGACGAAACTTCTGTCAAAATATTTGGTGAAAAGTAATATTTGGGGTATTTTCTTTTTTTGCCGGGAGTGCGTTTTGTTTGAGTAAATTAACTACTACTGGACTCCCACAACTTTGTTTGGAGGTACTTCTCAAATATGTCGCCAAAATGACGTAGGTGAAGGAAAACAATAACAAATGTTCCTGTCTGTGTAGAAAAGAGAAGGGGAAGATCGTGTGCAACCATCAGTCAATGAGAATTACACCATGCATTTATGGCGAGTACCTTGCAGTACGCTCGCTTTCAACTGTCTAGACAACAATAAGAGTTATTTGTGGCACAAGGGCATGCACACTCACACCCGATCAGATGATCGCTGGTCAATTCCGAAGGCCAGCTTATCGCTTAAAGTATTCAAGTAGTCCGCTACGCTCGCAACGTGTTCTGTCCATCGCTAAGACGAAGTGCAGCAACCAGTTCTCTTCTTTCGTAAGGACAAAACTGACGCAAGCATAGTGAGAACAAGAGTGATGAGACCTGGATGTACAGCAACAACGCGTCCTCTGCGTCATCCTCTTGACGTAATTTCACAAAAAAGGTCATCACTGCATTAAGAAGTTGTAGTAAACTATAGAGACACTGGCTTAGTCTGCGAATTTTCTCAGCGTACTGGGTATTCGCAGTTATGCCAGTGTTTGCAATCGGTGGAAAAGTTACCTTTAAGTCACCCGAGTATATAAGGGCCCCCAAATAGCAAAACGATTTAATTTCCATTCCATGCCTTTCTTTCTTTGCGCTGTTGCCCATTGACCCGAGCGCATGGCGGGTCAATTACATTATCATCTGGGTTGACTGGGTCACCGTTCGGTAGATGAAAAAAATGGAATAGGACAGGGTGAAATGAATCGTTACGTCATAATGGTCTACCCGTTTGTAACAACATTATTATCAACACCGAGTTATCACCAAATTATCAACACCGAATAACTTGTGCCCGGGGATTCGCTGTAGCTTTTGTTCACTCCCACGTTGCCATTCCCACCGGTGAACCGCCCAGTTGGGCATGTAAATAGGCGATAGACATGCGTTGTGCTCATTTTTGGCACTATGGCTTCATTCTGCAAATACCGCCGAAACCGTTATTTTTGCTCACCTGCATTGTTGGTGTTCAACTTCGCCCCTCGAGGGAAATTGTTTCTTATACGTTTCACTTGTCATTTAATGCTAGTCCGTCGATACAATTTTCTTTTACCTTTCCCTGTACCTTCAGCTAGTCAAAAGAACACTCGCAGAAATACGCAGCAAATGCTGCCATGCCTCGAATAAAAAACAAAAAAGAAGAAAAGCCACGGTAAGCAAAACAAATCAAACGTACTTCCGCGTGGTACCACTGTAATTAAGCTCACCTCTGTAATATAAGAACAGAATGTCGCTAGACCAATAAATATGCTCGTTTCACAAAAGCTGACTGCAAGTGTCCTGTGTGTTCTTTCATTTTGTTTTTGTGGTAAATGTTACTTTTATCACCATCTTTTGTGTCGAACAACCACGTGGATACCGGCTTCTCATGCGATAGGACAGGTGGCCGTAAATCAATACTTGTCCATTAGCGCAACCTTATACGCGACGTTACTGTCATCTCATCGTGGAGGTATTGTCTTTATCTAACAGAACTTCTTTTCTTTGTGAAGAAGGCGAGTGGGCTAATTACAGCCTCGCCCATGCCCGGGCGCGCGCATGAAAATATAGGGCCTTTATTACGGAACGGTGTTGGTTTACGAAGCGTCGTTAAAGCTGGTATTCTGGCGCGGGGGTCTACACAATAACCCAGTATCGTGGAGCGATATTAGCTGGATACTAACGCAACAAAACTGTCTACAGTTCTTTTTTTATGTTTGGTATAGTCACATTATTATTATTATTATTATTATTATTATTATTATATTAGTATGGTATTAACACAATTCGAAAGCAGTGACAATACGGTGAAACACGGCCACTAATAAATAGAGAAGCATTGTACGCATGATGATACGTTCGAGAGCAAGACTATTTCCAAAAAATATTGAATGACTGCACTTGAAATAACTACTTCGTGCTTTGTTTTTAAGTTCTCATTGCAAGCACCCGTAAAGCAGAAAGCTTGGCCGGTTAACACATGATTCTAGAATCAGGCCGCCCTGAAGATGAGTAAGAACAAAAAAAAAGGTGCTCGAGTATTTTTTTTCTAACCAGTTCCAGCCCTCTTATTTAACACAGGAGAATTTAGCAGTCTGCAATGAAAACTCTTCAGCCTTATGATCTGACGAAGGAAGCACGTGTTTACGTAATTCCACACTACACTGTAAAATAATTTACACCCTAAAAAGCGAAAAAGGGTGTAAATGTGTCTATAACTCATACACTTAGGGTGCCTTACATAAATCACACCCTAAAGGTATGACTTATAGGCACATTTACACCCTTTTTCGCTTTTAAGGGTGTAAATTATTTTACAGTGTAGATTTCAGCGGGCGCAGACCTGTCATCATTGTCGTTTGGTGTTTGGCTGTCGAAAGGGCTTGCACCAAAAAATAATAATAAAGGGGGTGGGGATGGGTTTCTATCATGATTTGCACTCCCACCTGAACGGATGAAGAACGCCTACATCCACTGCAACCTGTCTATGGGCATCTGGATCATCGGTTGGCCTTCGGCTCGACCTGCGCCTTCTGGCCTCGCCCAGGGGATCTCTCACAGGTGTACCGCATCAGTTGCCGCACTGTGTGATCATCAAGGCACCACTACCTGTCAAAAGTGGTACTACACTCAAGCTGCCTGCTTCACTACCATCTATCGCAGCCAACAGGAACGGGCGGAGCGTAGGTACTTGTTGGACATTATTGAACACAGCAAATTACACGTCTTCGTATAACTTGAATGCTTCAAATTTTCTATGCCGAACGGTAAACTTCTGAATTAAAATAAATGTCTCGGCCTCCCACGAGCGTTTCTCCCCGCGCACTTTCTCTTTTTCAGGCATCAACGCAAATGCTAATATGTCACGTGTGATTACATTGGCAGCTGTCTTTTTATAGCGGAGCTCTTTTTTACTGGCTGTTCGCCACGGACGTCTGGCCGATTGTGCAACAACAACTTGGGTCACTAGTTGCGTGCAGCTCTGCAACTGCCACTGGATATGTGTCCGAAAAAGAACCTTTGTCACTAGGTATGTACAGCTCGATATCGTTAAAACGGAGGTTTGGGCGAGTTGGTATAAGCCATAGTTGAAACAGAACCACGCGGTTTTAACGGGGACAAGGAGGGAGGCACGACACAGTTGCAAACCCGCCGTGGTTGCTCAGTGGCTATGGTGTTGGGCTGCTGAGCACGAGGTCGCGGGATCGAATCCCGGCCATGGCGGCCGCATTTCGATGGGGGCGAAATGCGAAAACACCCGTGTACTTAGATTTAGGTGCACGGTAAAGAACCCTAGGTGGTCGAAATTTCCGGAGTCCTCCACTACGGCGTGCCTCATAATCAGAAAGTGGTTTTGGCACGTAAAACCCCATAATTACATTATTACACAGTTGCAAGTCAGCGCTCTTCCGTGTCGTGTCTCCCCCCTTGTCCCGGTCAAAACCACGCTGTTCTGTTTCAAATACAGCTGGATATGTGACACTGGAAATGTGAACATTTCGTGCCAAAAATATAATCCCTCAGGATGAGTGTGCGTCACTTCGTAGGTGCCCGATTATGCATAGCTTATGGTGAGGTAAGTAAAAAATAAAAATAAATTAGTGAAAAACAAAAAGTTAGACACCCCCGCCCGTGCCACTAAGCATAATGAGCTTATCCAAAGGGAACAAGAGGCACGCAGTAGGCTACAACAAATTGCAGTCAGCTACGCATAGCTAAAGAAGTCTGAAACAGAAACCGCCGAGTGCGGAGAAGAAAAAGAAGTGAATAAAATTGGACCCTAGCGTGCATTGATGCAGGAGCGTTGAGCTACACATAAGTGAAGAAGGAGAAGTGAAGGCGATTCATAACAGATCTCCCACAGCGGATTGTGCCACTTCACTATGCAACAAGAACAAGGAGGCTTATATTATAGCCGAATCCCATATAGGCATGGGTTCCGGCGACTTTTTCCGCTTTTGCTTTTAATTTTTGCTTCCGTTAGGTATTAAACCATGTTCACGTGGGCACACAGGTGGAAACCTGGTCAGTGGGTAGCAGTAGGTACAAGTATCGTTTGCGAGAAAACGAAAAGAGCAACACGCGCATGAAAAAAAAAAAAAGAAAAGGCGTGAGGAACCAGAAGTGTCATCATTTGAGGGCACAACAACTGTACCGCTACTACAACAACGACATGCCGAAGATAAATCAGCTTTTGCGTGAAACCTTTAAGGCTGTAGAATTTGTTACTGTAAAGGCTTTGATATATACTGTCAAACCTCAATTTACGGAAACACGATTTTACAAAATATTTGGTTTAACGAACAGCTTTCGATTTCCTGGCATAATATTTAGAGCCTAATGCGTCAAAAACCTGGAAGCTACGAAGTGAGTACTATATCTGACCCGATTTAGCACATTTGATTAGAGGGGAGGGGGGATACAGGAAAATACGGGAAAAATATGGGAATGCTTGGTTTAAGCTCAGGCGCCATACAAACAAAGAAGTTATTGAAATCTAGAGTTTCACGTGCCAAAACCAAGATTTGGCTATGTGGCACGCTGTAGTATGGGATTCCGGATTAATTTTGACCACCTGACATACACCTAAGTGCAAACACATGGGCGTTATTGCATTTCACTCCCATTGTTGCCGCCGTGTTAGGCCTCGGAACGGTGACCCCGAGCTTAGAAGCGCTCCGCCATAGCCACTAAGCGACCGCAGTGGGTCAGGCGCTGGACACTATTGACCAAAGAACACGCTAGACGGGCTTACTAGTAAGTCTTTGGCAAGCATTACAAGAGCGTAAGCTGGCAAATATTGCATATATCGGTATTTGTGGCTTTGAAATGAGTATAATGATCTTTTAATATAACTGTTTCAAGTATTGTCGATTTAATGAAGTTGTCGATTCATAGCAATAATTCTCGGGTTCAATGGACTTTGTTAAATCGACGTTTAAATGTATGCCAGGAGAAGATAACCAAAGGTGGAATGCTGTCAGTCGTATATCATTGCTTTAATTGCACAATCACTCGAACATTCCGATACTTGTGTAATTACTCTCGCCTGGAAACACATACCTCAGCACTAAAGTATCCCTAGTGTCCTTTTAAAGCCAAATCTGCTTAATACTCAGAAAGGAAACTTGCAACTCGTTACTAGAGTTCACGTTCTATACGAATAGCGCTGTACATGAAAGCTAGCTTACATTCCAGATTCGGAGTACAACTACATCCATCTTTCAGAGTGAGCTTGATATCAAAAAATAAAAAGAAATGGGGGGGGGGGGGGCGGGAGGAGGCTAAGGGTGAAGCTACAAATTTCTCACGTCGCGACACTTGCCAGAAAGCTGGTTTGCTTTTTTTTTCATCTGTTTCTTTTTGCAAAGCGACATGCGCATTACGTTCGGGCGCTGCAACTGCTCTTCCCTTACTGTTTGCTTTGACGTACTCCCCTGCTGCAAGCTCTTCCCGGGAAGCGGCATGAACGAGCAAAGCCCGGCGACTGTTTGCGCAAAAGATACCCATTTTTCAAATCAGGCATTAATTTAAATGTCGTTTCGTTCGAGAGAATTCAAAACGCTTTTACGGAGCCACGAGCCAAATTAGTTTCGGGCGGAATGAACAGGCGAGCCTCGTCGCTTTTCGCTGCAGACGAAGATATTGGGACCAAAGGCGCGCGGCCAAAGAGAAAAAGAAGAAATAACACAAAAATAAGGAAATGGGATTGGTTGAATTAAAAGGAGGGATGGAGGGAATCAGTGCGGATAACAAACGCTCCTCTCTTTAAACCGAAAAACGAGGCAGCGAAAAGACGGCGGCGCAAAGTGAAGCCGTCATAGGCACGAGTGCTCTTTGCATGGCAATTGGACAAAGGAAATAAAGCGAGCAGACGACGCCGGGGAGTGATCGAAAAACACAGAAAAGAATACAGCGCTAGCCTCCAGGAAGTAGAAGTACTCGTAAAGCAAACGCATTCGCGTCTCTATAGGGAGTGTGTTAAAAACCCGAAGTACGACGACGCCGAGTTGATGTCTTTCTAAAACGGGGCTTGATAGAAAATTACTGTCTCCACCTACCACTCTTTACTTTGTTTTCTTTTCTTCCGGGCCATTGTTGCGCAAGTTTTGCCTTCTATATTTCTCACCCGGAGCTTTTTAACTTCGCCTTCTCCGTTCTCTTCTCTCTCTTTGAGCCCCTCTCCCCAGCCTCTCTCCCTCCTTTCCCATCTTCTTGTCCCCCCCTGGCGATAGCCAGAAAGAATCTTGCGCTCTCTGTTTGTGTACTCACCAATCCTCTCGCGTTTTAATGCGCAGCGCGACGCGACGACTTCGCTTTGTCCTCGAGCGCGCGCGCGCGCGCGCTCTCGCCAGCTTTGTAATGCGATTGGAATAATAAATCGGGGGAATTGGGACCATGCGTCAAACGACCGGGTAAGGAGGACCCATTATTTTTTTCTTCTCTCCTTCACTCTCTCTCCCTCTCGCTTCTGTCCGGCATTACTGTTACTTTTATGTCAACTGTCTTTGATGTTCTTCCACGTCTTACTACAACTGATTTCCCCATTTGCCTCCTTTCCCTCTTATCATTTTTTTCCCTGTATTCGCTACGCTGCATTTCTTTTTTTTGTCTCTGGTCGCTAATATTCATTTGCAGCTCCGAGTTAGTGCTCCGACGGAGACAGTTATTAATGACGGAAAAGCGTGGGCCACTTTTCCTTTTTTTTTAAATCTTTTTGTGCCCATCGCCTGTCTCTCTCAAGCAGAAACAACTGCGAACGGAGGCGTGCTTTATTAAACTCGAGATGTTTCTCCCTCCTTTACTGTCGACCGCTCGTTACGGCGTGCGCGATCCGAAAGCAGAAGAAAGCCTTTTATTTTTGTAACCAATGAGCAATTTCTCTGGAAAGATCGCGACGCACTGATAGCACTTTTACGTTCGCTCGAAGCTCTTCATCTCAAACATGCTATGAAAAAGGAAAAAAGAGAGAATGAGAAAGAAAGAGAGAGAGAGAGAGAGAGCAATGGCTCTTCATGAAGAAAAAGTACAATACTCTGCGAATACGTTTTCCTCTGCTGTTTCTTTCAGGTCTTCTTTCTACGCGTGCTTGGAAATATGTGTGCTTATGCGAAGGGAATTAAATCTTGCTCGGTGTCAGTAATAGAATATTAAATAAAGTGCGGGGATTGAGAAAATGGAAGAGATTATGCGGTCTGTCCTTGTCGGGGTATACTATGTAAATATGGGCCGCATTAAGGGCGGAATCCGCGGCAAATTCGTTATTGCCAACTTTATTGTATAAACATTGGCGCACGGTCGCGGTTATTAATGGGACGTCCTGAGAAAACAATCGCCAAAAAGAAGAAGCAAGCCGCCCTGCGCGAGAGCTGTCCAATGAAATATGCGCTTGGATTAAATTTACTGCGTAGCAGAGCTACATTTCGAGAGGCGTCACGGCAATGGTACATGCTCACAGCGCTACGTTGTTCGCTACTATTTGTTTCTGTACGTTTCGTTTACATAGAAGTTGCAGCATTCCGGGTCTTCCTTTAGCAAGTTTGTCACGGCGGCAAATATGCATACGTTAGAAGCTTATAATTCCCTGTCACAGGTTATGTGGATTTAGTCGAAAGCACCGCAGTCATTTCTGAGATATTCCTAAATAAGATATCTCTCATTAGAGAAAACAACGTCTCTTGAGCATCGAGAATACTATTAGCCACTTTATTGTTAGCGGCTCTCTTCTTATGCATTTTCTTTGTGTGACATTCCGTTCGTCTTCGCTTCAAAGGTTGTTTATGCATACAGTCAAGATTTTTTTTCCTTTCCTATGTCTGGCGCAGCGTAGCCTGCTGTCAATTGCTTGAAAAAAAACTATCCGGAATGATTTGTTATCGAGTGGTTAATGATGTTGGTCACCGTTTCCACGGTATACCCTTGGCATCCGAAGGGCACACAGATAGAGAGAAGAAAATAAATGTGAGGCAGAGAGGCTAACCGGAGTAGCCGCCCAGTTGGCTACCCTTCAGTGAGCGGAACACCCAAAATGGTAGAAAAAGTAAGGACAAAGATACGAAGGTACGAAACGGGTCTGTCCGCACAAGCACGAAGAAGGCAACTGACTTACAACAATTAGTCTTTTAGGCAGTCCCGATGATTACACACACACACACACACACACACACACACACACACACACACACACACACACGCACACACGCACACACGCACACACACACACACACACACACACACACACACACGCACACGCACACGCACACACACACACACACACACACACACACACACACGCACACACGCACACGCGCACACGCGCACGCGCACACGCGCACGCGCACACGCACACGCACACGCACACACACACACACACACACACACACACACACACACACACCACTGCTTTTAATACAATTCTGTCTGATAAGTGCTGTGACCAAAATTACTACGTCGCATGGTGCTTAGTGCCCGGGGGCTAAATAAGGAAATTAAATTAAAGAACAACGCTTTCTATACGCCTTGTACGCCGATGCCATAATATTGCCCCACCACTTTACAACCACAAGTACAATGAGATCACTGCGAATTATTCTCCAAGCTTACGCGAGGCTTCGCCTGCACAAGAAATGTGTTCCGCGTGTAGGAAACCAAGCGTCGTCCGTTTAACGTTCAGAAACTGGTTACACCATACATAGCGTTACGCATGCGAGCGAATGTAGCTTAATGCAAGCACATAGTGATATACCATTTGTAAAGCAAGATACAAGATGGTGTCCACCAGCCCATCGCCGTGGGACTGGAGTAACGCCTCGGACATCTATGCACCGGGGGTCTACGTGAAAAAAATTCTATCACACACCACAACCATATGCGTCGCCCGCAGAAGCTATGACAACCCGACACTCGAAACACGAAGCAATGCGCTTAAACTGCATTGCGCGTGCGAGCCAGCGCCCGCCCGTTAAACTAACACAGGAGACAGGGAGAGGGACCCGGGGATTGTTCCCGTACTGTCCCGCTTGGTTCGCGCGCTCCTCGCAATCCGTCCTGTCCCCAAAACTAAATTATTACCAACCGCCGCATCGCTTGCTGCGACGGCAGCTCTCCCGCTGAAGAGGAATCACTGTTTGCTCAGACAAAGCGAGCGTCCGAGCGCAAATGGGATTAGCGCGAAAGCGCGCCCTGTTCATTTGAATAAATTTTACAACACGTGCGCAGGCGCGCGCGCGCTCGCAACTGCCGACCAGTCATTTGCGCGGGGCTTGCGCGGAGCGAGTTTTCTTTCGTCTCTCCCCCAACAGTGCTCGGCACGTGGGAGAAAACCTGCGGCACCGCGCCCTCATCTGCAACCGGTGTAGATTACGACCGCTGCAGACACGTGAGCCAGCCGCGACCCAGAATGGCGTATAGCAGTTGACTCAAGCGTCATGCATCATTGGGGAGCGACATACCGTACTACATTTCGGGGCTCTTCACTTTTTCGCTCATTTCAGTATCCCCTCTAGCTCATTCTTTTTTTTTTTTTTTGACGCCTAAAGACTGCCTTGCAAGCACTGTGCGCCCACGGTTGTAATTCCCTCAGGCTTAACATACTGTGGTGGGGAGCATTGTTTATGTTTCCAGCGCTTGAATGTCTACCATCTCATAGAAAGCGTCTCTCCACTTCATAATCTCGCCATCTTCCTGCACCATCATCTATGCACCTAGCGTCTATAATAAGCAACTGCTCTTTTCACCTCCTTCCTTTGGGCCACTAATCAACTCCTTACTGTCACAGTTCTCAAAATGTGCTGCCGTTCTCCTGAAACTACGCAAGGGACGAGCATTGTTCTTGATGGTTTGGCATATACAAGAACGCTCAGTGCACATTGGCACCGATATGCTTAAGTTAACAAATAATGATCACATCAGATTTATTTATTCTCAATATTAACAATTTACGTCTATGAGTCATTAAATAAAACACATGCACCTCCTTTTCAGTGAAGTGCACATCGCAAACTCGTAGTATAATGCCGTAAACGGGCTGAATTCTGGGGTTCTTGGTGCCAAAACCCCAATATGATTACAAGGCACGCCTTAGTGGGAGGTTCCGGAATAATTTTGACCACCAGGGGATCTTTAATGTCCCACAGTGCATGGGACCACGTTAGTTTTCGCATTTCGCCCCCATGAATATGCGGCCGCCGCACCCAGAATTTGACCTCGTACTTATGGCAGTGCAACACCATAGCCGCTAAGCCACCAAGGCGGGTCGTCAACTGGTTAATAAAGCTCAGTGTATAAAGAGCGACTCGAAGACGCTTAACGACAAATTCGTGACCTCCGTAAACCACCCTAAACGACCGATGTGACTACTCAAAATCTTCTTTTTTGATGTACAGCAAGATATGATATTACGGTACACCTCCTACAATCTACAAACACACATTTCTTGCAGTGGCCTTTGCACTTAAACCTGCAACATCCGTCTGCTAAAACACTATTCCCATGTCTCGCCTACTATATGTATAGTCATTCTTTCGAGAAAAAGTGTGACGAATTTCGTGTTTTAAATGGACTTGTCGGAATCAAATTATCCGCACTTTTTCTCCAAATGGACGTGCCGTGTCCGGTTTTCGCGTGCCTGGCTCAAAAGGTTCCACGGTCGTTGCAGAAAGTTACAAAGTCCCAGCATTAATTTGAGGACAGTATGTGATGCCCAATCCTTGCGCGAGCCTCGCGTAAGGCGTCTGGTGTTCTGAAGTTCGAGATAACGACACCGAAGTCTCTGAATACAAATTAATATTAATATATAATGAAATTATTATAGGAGCGAAATTCCTGCACTAGGCCTCCGTTCGCGGCTCTATACGCCAAGTGCTGTCAGGCGTCCAGTTCTTTTAACAATCCTGACACGTGCGAGCATGTTGTCTCCGTGCGCGAAGGATGGCATGCGCTCACGGGCACGAGGGTTGGCGACGCTGAAATATAACTTGACTATACTTTATTCGCTAATGATATTGCCTTGCCTATAGTAACTCAGTGAACCATTTACATTGCATGCTCACTGACCTAAAGAGGCAAAGCAGAAGGGTGGGTCTAAAAATTAATCTGCAGAAAACAGTCTCGGAACAGTCTGTTTAACAGTCTCGGAAGAGAACAGCAGTTTACGATAGGTAGCGAGACACTGGAAGTGGTAAGGGAATACATCTACTTAGGGCAGATAGTGACCGCGGATCCGGATCATGAGACTGAAATAATCATACGAATAAAAATGGGCTAAGGTGCGTTTGGCAGGCATTCTGAGATCATGAACGGCAGGCTGCCATTATCCCTCAAAAGAAAAGTGTGCAACAGCTGTGTCTTACCAGTACTCACCTACGGGGCAGAAACTTGGAGGCTTACGAAAAGGGTTCTACTTAAATTGAGGACGACGCAACGAGCTATGGAAAGAAGAGTGATGGGTGTAACGTTAAGGGGGAATAAGAAGAGAGCAGATTTGGGTGAGCGAAGAAACGCGAGGTAATGACATCTTAGTTGAACTCAAGAAAAAGAAATGAGCATGGGCAGGGCATTTAATGAGAAGGGAAGATAACCGATGGTCATAAAGGGTTGCAGACGGGATTCCAAGAGAAGGGAAGCGTAGCAGGGGGCGGCAGAAAGTTAGTTGGGCGGATGAGATTAAGAAGTTTGCAGGGCCAGAATTAGCACATGACCGGGGTAGTTTAAGAAGTACGATGGAGGCCTTTGCCCGGCAGTGGTCGTAGCCATGATGATGATGATGATGATGATGAGGATGATACTTTACATTTTTTTATGAACCCGACAAAGTAGGGTAGAGTTGGTATGGCGCACTGAAATCCAATCGCTGGTGTCGTGGAAACAGCTGCCAGTCGAGCAGTGGGAGCGTCAGGGTGAGTTGGCTGCAAGCTCACCTCCAAGGGGCAGGCTAGTTCACTCGATCCGCTAGTTGAAATACATGTGAGCGCGGTCGGGTTGCTTTCAGTCAGCCCGACTCCTGACAAACCAGCACAGGTCCCGCGTAACCCAAGCGTTACCACCACGGTGGCAGTAACACATTCATCAGGACCTTCTAAGCTTCCTGCGACAAGGTCACTTTCGCACATATAGAGAAATAGCAGAACTCAGAATTTCGAAAGCGCTCTACCGAAAGAGTCACACCAGCTACGGCGGTGGCGCTCAGACTGGCCAGAACTCCCGCAGAAGCACACTGAGATGGGGAAGTATTTGGAGCCTGCGTGTTCTATGCGAGATAGAGATATACTAGTTGCGCCCGCAGAAACTTGTCCACTTGAGCAACTTCTGAAATGCAATACATCTCATTGCTGACGTCGCCAGCGACGCGCAAGGATTTTCGCTAAAACCAGCCGGTTTTAAAATGTCCGGAGAGGCGCATGCTGAATGTCCTACCGGGGACAAATGCACAGAAAGTGTGGAATAAGCATACATTGAAAGCCAAACGTTCCAGATATTGCTACGGTAGGTTTATCTCAGTTATCGGTAAGCAATATAAAAAAGAATTATTTGAAGATGCCTGTATTTTTATTTATGTAATAAAGAAATGAGATGTTGGCACGTGAATAGGGTGCCGGCTTCTCTTTGTGTCGGGAATGGACAGTGTTTTACAAATGTGCCCTAAAACACTTATGCCCATAGTTGTTATGACATAGAAAATGGCAGCGGAAATGCACATACAAATATAGGATCCTCTACTACGAACGTACCGGGTAAGAAGTGTTTTATTCGTATAAGTGTTTTTTTTACTTATTTATGCCTGCGGGTGCTTTATTCAATTTCTCGGTCTAAGCATAGATGCAGTACTTAGCTGTCCTTGTTGGCGCTATAATGAGCATGATAGCTCAGCTGCTAACCGTATTGAAAGATGAAAATCGTGTATTTAAAGAGACACCGTTGAGGGAACAAAAAACGCCCGCGAGCTATGTATGCCCAGGTGCGCACGGTCTGTTCACGCAGTCCCATCGATGAACACTCGCCCTGTGATCGAGACCCCGCACGGGTTTGGGTAAACGAGTCAGCTTCAGGAGGTCGTATAGAACGTATTTGTTCCGAGAATGCCGTTGTTTCACCTGCTGCTGCTACTGCCACTGTCGGCACAACGCATGCTGGCTGCAGCACCTCTCGGAGACGCCAAGACAAAAGCAAGGAACAAAAGGCGGGCGGTGAACGGGGTGGGCCGGCGGCATCAACGAAATTGCGTCGCATTGAGACAACACAATGACCTCGGGGTTGCAGCTTACACGCAGGGCACCCCGCCCCCTCCATGGCCCCCTTGCGCACAGGCAGCGCAGCTCGCGACCCCTGGCGTTAATTATTTGCCTTTGTGATCCTGCGTACAGCTGATCCGGTAGCTTTCTATATCGCACCGAGGAAAGACTGCCGAGCCCGAAGATGCAAGACGGCCGCCGCGCTTGGTGGCGCCCATGATTTGTCCAGGTGGTGCCTGTGATGGCTCAGGGAGCAGCGCGCACTGCACCTGCTTTCCTCCTCTTGTCAAAACGACCTACGCTTACCGATGTTGTTAGTGCCTGTCGGAATCTCGAAGTCTAGGAAGCTATAACAAGGGTGTAGAGCTAATCAGGTTCAGAGAGCGTAATTCGTGTGTATGCAAAGTATTTTCTTTCTTTCTTTTTGCGCTTGATTTTGTCAGAACGGTGTTAAACATACGTGTCAATTATTTATTTCAACCGCAAATAAAGAAAACAACCTGACGTTGCTAAAGAAAAATATCAGTAAAGCATGCTCGGCTAAAATCAAGAGATTCAAGGAACTCAACCGTTGGTACAACTACAGTGAAGAAGAAAAAGAAGAAGAGGATGCGCATCGGGACTGTATCTGACCGCGAGATCGGCGCTTCTGCTTGACCCGAACCGGCTGGGTTTTCGTTGGTGTTGCGCTGCTCCAAATAAATCGCTCTACAGCACAACCATGATTATCAATAACTCGTGATACTTTAAAGTACAGCATCCATTTGAAAGATGCAATGAAAGAAAGCAGTCTTCGAGTTTCGATCCTAATTGAATGAGAAAGAAGGAATTTCCAATATTCGGGTCAAAAACCACCGTTTTCGAGTCGTCTAACGGAAGGCAGACAGAAAATGAAAGATACAATGACAGGATGTCACGATGTAAAGGCGTGTAGTTATTCAAAGGACATGTCTGCTTTACCTAATATCCTGGCGGTTATTTAACTAGACATTGTAATTTTAGCGGCTAAACTATCAAAAAGAAAAAGAAAAGCTTCCTCTGTCACTCGTGTTAACGACAGACCAGGACCATGATGCAGCCTGCGTGTTCAATACTATGAAATTTGGCGAAATGACCAATGACCTTAAGCAACACAAGAATAAATGATAGACTGAACATGAGAATCTACGTCTACATCGTGTTTGTTGAGACATAATGCCAGCCTTACGGATATGATCAAGTTATAGAGCGCTTTCTACGTCACTGTCCAGCCTTCGACTCTCAAAGATATGTCCTGCGTATAGCTGCTTGGACGACAAATCCTTCTCGCAAGCAAATATCCTGGGACCTCGACCACAGACTACCGAAGCGCTAATGCGCTTCTTAGAGGCAACTGGACTAGGCAAGCACTTGTGACGAATATATGTGCGTAAACATTCACATGCGGGTGTGCGCACACCTGCTCACTTTCTCACCTTCTTATGTTCCTTTCCCCCTTTCTCCTTCCCCACGTGCCGGCAGGCAACTGCGCGCGACAATGGTCAACATCGTTGCCTTTCCTTCTCTCTCTCTTTCTCCGTCCTTCTTGACTACGGTCCTGAGGAGTTGACATATGAAGCAGCTAGGCTTCTAGCCATAACGCGCTGGAAATTGTCCTGCGCGTGCTCCATCCATACGGCCGGAACCTTATTTCTGTGAGGTTAGTGGTGTTGAGTACATTATATACCTTTTTAAGGAAAGGGCTCAGCGACATTGCTCCCACGGCCACACGCTTGGTTCCGTTCTCAGCGCTTACATACTATATATGCATGGGGATGCACCTAACAACGTTCTCCCAGACAACAGCAAAGACCCAGAAGCAGTGCAGCCCTCAGCAGCACACTGGGCGGTGTAAAAAAAAAAAAATACCGTTTTACGGTGGCCGGCATGGCACATCTATTGTTGACCAGGCTTACTAACGCAGAAGCATTATATGCCCCATTACGGGACAATCCGGAGTCGTCGTCGGTGGCGCGACCAATTGATGGCGTCAAAAAAAGCCGACACCGCAACGAGTAAACACATGTCAATAACTGCTCGTATCGACATTGAATTTCTCAGGGAGGCATTTGTAAATAAAGTAAATTAATGGCCTTGAAAACAAAATTTGGTGCATTTCGTTGCGGAGGGGAACCGAGCCCGGGTGTCCGGGGTGCGAGACAAGCACGCTTCCCCGGTGTCACGGCAGCTTTCTTTTTTGTTTCTTTTTTTTTCATTGAGGTGCCACAGCAGCTCCACTGTTCTGCCTGACTAAAGGGGGGCCCAGTGGGCCATTGCACACGTGACGTCACAGCCACCTGGATGACTAAAGGTGGAACCTAGTTCGTGCGTCATTGGCACGTGACGCCGCAGCCAATGTGGAGGAGGTGGGGCCATGTCAAGAGTGTATAAAATGAGTGTATAAAATAAAGAAAAATATTTCACCAAAGGGATTATAATGCTTTCGTATTCCCACACGTAAGCCGTCTTAAGTGTTTCTGCGAATTTTTTTTTCTACACAAAGGCTCTATGTTACTTATATAAGCCAACGTTAGAGCATACGGGGCGATCATTTCTAACTTCTACGGATTTTTTAACAATTACCTGTTGCAAGTAACATGCGTCTAGTCCTTGAGCTGGAATAGTCAGAGCGCCGGACATTACTTGCACAAGAAACCGAACCACATATTAAACTAATTAACAGGATTCACTAATGAATTTCTTAATTATTTACTTTACGGCACATATTGCAATTTAGGAATTGTAACCGGTAGGCTTGGAAGGCGTGTCCAATTGGAATGAATTTTCAGAATGACACCAGTTTTGAGATATGCGCCATCAAACTCGCGGTAAAAATGCACTGTTCCATATATTCGCAAAAGGCGCTTTTACGCATTGAAGTCCAAAAGTAACTGGAACACACATGTATTTCGTCCCGCAATTTGGAGAATAATATCTAGGAACTGGCGTCATCGTGGTAATTCAAGTTTAAACGCCTCGCAAGCTCACCGGCTATATACAATTCGTTAATTGCAATATGCGCCGTAAAGTAATTAATTAAGAAGTTAACAAATGAACGTTCGTTAATTAGCTGCAGTTGTGTTTCGATTTCTCGTGTAGTCATATCCACCTCTTCGAATAATTCAGCTCAAGGACAATAATTATGCTATCTGCTCCAGACGTCTTTTTTGTTTTTTGCCCGTGAAGCTTAAAAACGATCACCCCGTATACCTCAAATAAAGATGAAAGCGAACAAAAAAAAAACTTAGCTTATGGTTTTCCAAACTTAAATCTGTCTTAGCTCTACCCATTTCGTGTTCTTGGAACCTTATGTAATTTTTAGCCCAGTAAGATTTCTGTGTTTGTCCCACGAGTCTCGTGTGTGTCACATTGCTTGCGGATCGCGCTGCGGAAAAGCCGCGTCACTCAGGGGAAATGATCCTGATGGCTCAGTGTGTCACGGCGTCTACGCAGGTATATACTCATTTTCAAACGTTAACCTTTCTCGCTGTCCCTCTCTAGCCAAAAACTTCTGCATATTTGTGAACGGCATGACAAACTAATCGACATCCTCTGCCACTTACTTCCCTTTCTTTTCTTCGCTTAACGTTGACCACGGTCCATCAGACACTGTCCCCACTGGATGTCCAAACAGCCAGTGATCGGCGCATGCGTGGATAAGGGCGTTGCACGGACTGGCGCCGAAACCCGTAATGCTTAAAAATTTTTCTACACTTGCTTCAGTCCAATATCATGATGTGGCTGGTGCAGGCCACTTCAATTACACTAATGACCGGACGAGCAGCCTTTCTACGCGCATGAAGAACGAGTATGGAGCGCAAGAATCTTATTAGCGCAAACGAGAAACGCCCCGGCTAGTATACTGCGGAGCCACTGCGACTCTAAAATGAGTCTTCACTGCCAATTTATCGATTGACGTAACATTCGGCGCACTCAGCGCCAAACGGGCCGGCGAAAGCCGCACAGAACGAATATTGCGCTGACAGGCTGATTTTTTCGTCTCCTTTCTTTTTTCTTTTGCCCACTCGCAGAATTCATAAAGAGCTTAATTCTGGCGTACGAAATTGCTTAATAATCGCGCGCACAGCCTCCCCCCTCACTGAATTATGTTTTAATAAAAGCTTAGGGGGAAACGCACGACGCCGGCTTTTTAAGGTATCCTCTTGCCGAAGCCCCAATTGAGGCCCAGCACTTCGTTTTTAATTAAGCGTTCACTACGAGCTTGCGGAGCCGAAAGAGATGTCGGGCCTATAGCGCTCACGGCAGCGGCAGCCATTTTCTTGTTTTTAAAATCTACGGAGTCGAGATTGGACTGGCGCGTTCCTCTAAAAGGTTCCGTCCCGTAGGCAAATTGTTCTTAACTGCTGTAATCCTCTGCGCTCACCGACCATGATTTTGCCTTGCACGATATATATACAGATATATATATATATATATATATATATATATATATATATATATATATATATATATATATATATATATATATATATATATATATATATATATATATATATATATATATATTGCAAATGCATTTATTAGTCACCGGCCTTCTCTATAATATATATATGCGATTCAAGATAAGGTTGACATTCTGGAGCTCGTTGAAAAACGTTCTCTGTAGCGCCAGAAAGCGTTAACGGGGAATTTTACAGGAATTATAACAAAGCAAAGAAACCGGCCAATGAGATAAGCGCCAGGCTAAACAGAATTCTCGCACCCGCGCGAGGATGGCCGAGTGCCACGGGCCCACGGAGAGCCTAAAGCTTTGCCTTGCTCTGATCTTTCAAGTCGCGAGAATTACCATATTGCGAATTCGTCTTCAAGTTTCCACGCGCTCAGCGAAAAACTGTGCCGCCATATAATATTCGACGATCAACGATTTTGCCTCCCACCCGAAGCCTAGCCCTCGGTGTTCTAGCTTTCCTTATTTGCATCTCGCTCTTACATCTATCTCTCTCTCTTTTTTTCTCTTGCTTCTATCATGCCAGCCGCCAGGCTGCTGCATGGCCCTCAACCCTTCTTTTCCCTGGTGGCACAGCTGAGTGCAGTAGGCTTTGCCCTCGCTTTGCATGACTTCCCTCTTTGCCAAAGCGGCACGTTTGTCATTATTAAATCTGCTTCCTGATTTCGCAGTCTCAAAGGGACGAGACTTTCGCTTTTACGCGAGCTCGTGTGCGTTGGGATTATTTTATTTGTTTATTTATTTTTTGAATGTGCGCAGAATTACAGAACTATCTGGCTTACTTCGCGAGTTTCCAGAAACACAACACACGAATGGATCTGACTAACGGCTTTCCTTTGTTCCTCCGCTTCTTAATGTTTTGTTAGAACTGCATGTACAATAGAGGCCCCCGTATAGGAAATGCGCATGTACTGATCTCTGAGGTTGTTCTGCCTTGGTCCTATTACGACTGACACAGTTTGTAGGGTCTCGTATTTAGTAGAATGTCCGACCCTTGAGTTCCGACGAGGTAATACGAATTTCCTAAGTATAGTTCATAAATACTAGCACAGCGCAGTTTTTCATATAGCTGCATCGTTGTTTAGCTTCTGTTGCCAATTTTTGTACTTTTTTCTTTTTTTTTACAATTTACGCATTAGTGCTCTTACTTCCCTTCAGGTCAGGTAGCTTTTTGGTACCTTACGAGGAGCTTTTTGGTACAGCGTTATCTGAATTCTTCGCAAAAAATTTCGAAGGCACCCCGGCAAGATAAGTCCTGGGCAGGGAATATCTTGACAGCCACATAACTTCTTCATGAGACAGGAACATATCGTGACGGGAACACATCTTCCTGATGCAGGAAGGCTATCAGTTCAGTGAAACTGGTGAAACGGAATGCTACCTGAGCTCTCGGCAGTGCCCATGGAGAACCAGTTTCACAGGGGATAAAAAGCGGATCACCGAGGCGTCATTACATGCGTGGTGGCAAACATGAAGCTAGGTGCTTGATGGTCTTGCGCAGTACGACAGGCGCGGGCACGTTTTTTTTTTTTTTTCAGAGAAGGGTATATTCAGGGCACACTCTAAAAAGAGTTGCACCCTTTGGGGTGTAAATTTGCCACGCAACGATATTCGTCATCTGTCTTGCCTGCGTTTCCTTTCTTGGAAACGCTGTGCTCGTTACTTTCCAGTCTAGAATGCTCTGTGATGCTGATAACCCACATGCCATTCGTGACTTTGAAGTACCGGGCTGGCAGCTTTAAAGAAAGGAAATGCGGGCAAGACGGATGACAACTATTGTTCCATGGCAAATATAGACCCCAAAGGGTGCAACTGCTTTTAGATTGCAGGAACGCTTCAGCTAGCATTGATTGTAACTGCCATTCGCTATTTTACTAGAAGTTAGATACACATGTCGGCCAATTTCCACGATATCTTCTTTTAGTGACAACAGTCGCACAACCTCGGTTTAGAGCAGGAAGTACGCCGAACTCAGATTACATAAATCCAAGTAGCCGTTTTCTTTAATGCAAATGCGGGAAGCAACATATATTTCCGCCTAGTGTGTTGAGAGAAAAGCGCGCATATAAGACGAGAAAGTAGAGAATCGGACCGAACGACACTTTACTTGCATGTCTTTAAATATTATGTAAAGTTGAGGTGCCCAATTCTTGGCAAACCCCAGGGTGGGTACGAGCCATGTTTTAGGGACATATTCATTTTCATCAGCGGCCCTGTGCAAACGAAGCCACCTTGTCATCGTGTTCACCTTCTCGTTCAACCGCGTAACAAAACTGGTGGAGGTACTGGGTACAGCAATGACAACGATGCATACCATGCCCAAGACCCCAGTGCAGCAGCCGGAACATGAGTCCTACGCCCATGCACTCCCCAGTTCACAGAGCAAGCCATCGGCAATGAGGCCTATATGACCAGCTACAGCCGGACAACCTACCGAGACAGGGGCTATAACGTCGGCTCAAGTCACCATGGAAATTCCGACGCATCCCACGCCAACCTACTGTGCCCCGCATTGCTCCCCTCCCCCCCCCCCCACCCCCCCACCTCATCACATATATGAGGGCTTGGATGACCGCCCTAGTGAGTTTGAGCGTGTCGCTTCGTTCAACTGCTGGGATGATGCCACAAAACTCCGGAACGTGCACCTTAGCTTGAAGGACGCCGCCCGCACGTGGTTCCAAAATAGAGGAAATGTGTTAAAATCCCGACGGGAATTCCAACATCACCTTCTGGAGTGCTACAAGAACGCGACGGTCGCGAATGTGCTGAGCGTGAACTAAAATCCTGCGTTCAGATGCCGAATGAGGCCGTCACGATGAACGTCGAGGATAGGACTCGACTTTTCAAACGAGCGGATCCTGCTATGCCAGGGCACAAAACGTTGCAACACCTGATGCGCGTTGTGAAGGAGCAACTTTTTGCTGGTCTTGTGTAGAGCACCCAAAGAGTGTGGCCGAGTTCCACACTGAAGGTATGACGATGGAGAAAGTCCTTTATCAGCGGTCTGCCCTTTTTGACCGGCAAGTGAATGCCGCGTCAGCTCCCCACTTGTTTGCCACCTTCAGGAGCAGTACCACCGAATGGGTTCGTTAAATTGCTCGCTCTGTCGTCCGCGAAGAAGTGAAGTAATATAGAGCACTACTACGGAGCGAGCCAATGGTCGGCTCCATCGCCAGTGTAATGCGCGATGAGGTTCAGAAAGCACTACGAAGCCACCGATGCCCAACGCCGTGGCCACCGATGCGGGACCCGCTCCCATGTTGGCAGATATTCAGCACCGCACGTATGCGGAATCCTTGCGAAACTCCATGCCTGTTTCCCGCCCTGCAGCCTAAATTCACACGATGCCACCTGTCGCGACTCAATCAGCACACGCTGGCTTGGACATTGACGGTCACCGTGCACCCCCGCGGAAGTCTGATCTTTGGCGTACGTCGGATAGACGACCCCTTTGCTACTATGGCGGTGAGGCCGGTCACATCTACCGCGAGTGTCCGTATCGACGACTTGGGCTGCACGGTTTCTCCGTCAACTCGCCTCGTCCTCGAGTTGGCCAGAGGCTTAAGGAAAGTCAAGAGTGTCTGGCCCAGCAATGGGTACCCTTGTCACGAGGGGTTGGGACACAACAGAAGACGAGAAAGTAGAGAATCAGGCTGAACGGCTCTGAGCAAACGAAACCACCTTGTCATCTTGTTTACTTTGTCGTCCGACCACGTGACAATATATACCGCCTTCGCCTTATGGCTGTGCCTAGCACGAGCAGAGTCCAAATTTTCTAAGGAAGTGTCAGTCTCACGGCAACGTTACGGTTACACGCCCAGGGAGACGCCCCTGACGGGCTGATATGAAGGGCGCTATCGCCTGCTAAGTGCACATAGCTTAAATCGAAACAGAATTCGTTAAAGGGCAGAATTTATAGTCATTTAAATCTTCATTCAGTTCCTGCAGTGTGAGAGTAAAATACTAAAGAGAGCGAAAGAAAAAGAAACTTGTGGCTGAGCGCCCAAATAAAGAGGCCGAGCTGCTCTATGAGGCAACGTTGATAACTTGCCGCCACGGCAATTCACTAACAGCGGCCGGAGACAAGCCCCACCCTTTCGTGCCATCCTCTCGTCCTATACTCTGGCGACACTTGGCTACATATCTGCAGCCTCTTATAGAAAATAAGAGGAGGGTTCCGCCCTGTTGCCCCAATTAGGGCGCCACACGGAGGTGGTTCGCCTCGTCGCGACGCATCGAGAGGAAACGATCGCTTCACTTTAACGACGTCCCGTCACGCTCACAGCTCTTCGCGGTTGCGGAAGTCGCCGGCGCCACACACGGGCGTCGCCCGCGTAACTTGTATCTCTTGTTTTTTTTATTTCAGCGCTCTATTAAAATTTTCATCCAGACACTGAGAGCACCCCCCCCCCCCCTTTCTCCCAAGCTTCAAGGCAGGGCACACGCAGATAAGATCGCGCATCGAGTGCAAGTTGTATACCTCGAATCGGAGCCCCGCCTTGACGCAGTCACGAAAGTGGCGGTGTTTCGAGCGAGACAAGGACGCTCTGAAACTCAAGCGACTGAAGGGATTTCGCTTCTTTCGCGAATTCCGAGTCGTATATGCGTCGAAAAGCAGTACCACACTCGCACGCAACACGAAAGAGAAAGCGAGAGAGAGGAGGGTGGCATAAGAACAACGGCATAAGCAGCTGCCTAACGCCTACCGGCCAACCCTCCTGAATTTGTCATAAATGTTTACGAGTTTATGCCCCGTATTACGATTTGACGAATGTGGCGTGAAATTTTACCAAAAAGAAATTCTGTGCGCCAAAATGTTTCCTTCATATTTTCCCCAACTCTCCATAGGAAGTCTTTCGATGCATGGTGAGGCAATTGAAGGCGGAGGCTTGATTTGAGCAAGTTTATAAAGGTAAGTTTTTTGATGCAGTCGCTGAAAAAAGCCACTGCATCGTAATAATTAAGTGCGTATGTATCGATGAAGAAGGCATTCGCTCTTTCTGGAAATTACCCTCCAGCCCCTCCCCCCCCCCCCGAACTTTCCTTTGCTAAGCTGTATTTTACAAATTTTAAAGCTCGAAGGTTGCTAGATATGGTCACGTATCAGGCGGACGAAGCAAACATAGTTTCGAGATACCAGTTTCTGTCTCAGTAAAGGAAAGGCTTCTATGCTTGACTTCAAACGAGTTTCAACCATCCCCCAAAAATGCTTCTTATGTTTCTTTCCTCAACACTTGTCAAAACCTTGCCTTGGCGACTCACACGAGGCACACAAATTCACAGACTATGGCATGATACCCCAGATGGTTAAAATAATTCGTATTTGTCTACTACGGTGTCCTTCATTACCCACTGTGTAGTTTCAGGGCGCTATGACCCCTCCCCCCCTCCCCCCCCCCCCCCCACCACAATTCATTTCTTTGCCAAGCCTTAACGATAGCTTCGATGTTGCCCGTGGCATCAACGTTACTCTCGTCGTGTCACGCCGCATGCCCTTGAAAGGAGACGGCGGAGGATGTAATGAAGAGAAAACACAAGTGCGGTGGCTTACAATTAGGGTCGTTTGGTTAACCGCCCAAGGTACAAGGAAGCACGGAAATGGCAACGAAGGGTTGATACGCCCGCGAACTCGCTCTGGTATTCACGATCCAGCCTTGTCGAGTGTGTTCACGCGCCTAAGAGACTGACCCGTTAACCACTTCCACCAACATCAACAACCTGAAAGAAGCCTTGCATGAGAGGGAGGTATAGAGAAGACACGTGCGTTGATACCCGCAGAGTGAACGCGTCAAGTGCAGCACCGTCAGCGGCCGCAATGTTTTTCCTTGCAAGAACCTCTGGACGCGGGGCGTGGCACGTGCATTCACTGCCGCCGCCCTCCGACCGTTTGTTCTCGGGGAGCAGCAACATGCGTTCTCAATTGGGGCCTCGGCTTCAGCCCCGGCGGCGAGCGAGAACCTCGTGCCGGCTCGGCTCGGCTCGGCTCTGGGATGGATCGGAGGGGGACCTCGAGTCGAAGCGCTACAAGATACTCTCGTTTCCTTTAATGTGCTTCCGCTGTAGCGGCGCGCGACCTGGAAGTGGTTTCGAAAGGCATGTTACCGTCAGATCGCTCTCCGGAGGCCTTTACTTCGCGCGCTGTTTTTCTTCACTCCGCACTCGTGTGCCGTACGCTGTATACCCTTCCCCTCCGGCTGTCTCGAACCTTTTATTTTGTCTCTTTATTATTACGCCACGCTTTGGGGCTAGCGGTAGACTCTTTCTCCAGCTATTTGGACGTTGTAGGCCGAAGACGCGCGCAGAAAACCACGACTTTTCCTATGCCACCTCTGAGCCTTAACGCAGAGCGAAACGGGCACTTTGCCTGTCTGCTGCCGGCCTGTCTTTCGAGTTCGAAAGAGTCTCGGGGTATGAATTAAGTGAACTCTAAAGAAAGAGTGAGCAGGAAAAAAAAAACAGGAAAGTGGACCGCGAAGAAAATTGGATTCTGAAGAAGGCATTCACGGCGTTAAGTACAAAACCTTTAGAATCAAGTCCTGCCTGGAGAAAAACTTGAAGGACGCTTAAGCTTCGCCGTTAACAGTGGAACGCGACAGCATTAAAAGATCCCTGACTGCTTGTCACGCTTCCCGGCAACCGCAGATTTTTGGCGGATGCGTGGAGGCTAGCGCCATCTGGGTGGTGTTGTTGCAAGGACCCGAGCGGGCCGCGCCACTCAATGAATGGCAGAAATGCTGGAAAAGGTTTTGAGTTTTCATGTAACAGAATGATGTTTTATAGTAAACTCAAATTACAATGCGACGTTATAATGTCTGTAAATTGTGTTTAAGTCATACTCTACGATTTTTCTGACGCACTTTACACTCAAGAATTCAATTATTTCAATAAGGCCTCTGCGCCTCGCGGCGGGCCTGCGTGTATGATGTCCGGAATGATTTTTCGCGAAACGACTTCCGACGCCGACACCGGCTTCTCGTCAAATTTTGTTGAACTTATTAGGAATACCTATTCAAATATCCGAAGTACATTGTTCCTTGACGGTCGAGAAAGTGCACCGTTTCCCGTTACTCGTGGCGTTCGCCAAGGGTGCCCTCTATCCCCAGTACTTTTTGTGCTCAGCCTTGAACCATTTCTGCGCTCAATAGTGAGAGACCCTTACGTATGCGGTCTCCCACTGCCTGGTAGCGGTGTTGTGAAGGTGACAGCCTTCGCCGATGACATCACATTATATCTCAGGAATGAAGATAGCTTAACCCGTAGCCTTCTAATTTTCACTGAGTACGGAAATATTTCAGGTGCAGCGCTAAATTTTTCAAAATGTCGTTATTTGTTCATTGGTTCACCACAGACACGCCTAAGTCCCCCTTTCCGTCTTCAAAAGAGCAATTCTTTTCGCATTTTAGGCCTTGACTACACCTCTAATGGCATATCAGACTCTGTGTGGCTCTCAATTCTTGAAGATGTAAGGCGAAATATTGAAGATGTTCAAGGTTATGATTTACCCCTATCAGAAAGAAGGTACTTAGCGCAGTCTGTATTTTGCGGCCGAGTGTGGTACGTTTGTCACGTCGTACAGCCACCATTACGGGTTACTAGGTCCTTGCAATCCCTTCTTGGTGCCTTCTTCTGGTCGGGCCGTACAGAACTAGCCTGTCGCGCGGCGCTTGGGCAACCACGCTCTCGCGGTGGGTTCGCCTTCCCATCCGTGTCTGTCCGCTGCCGGCTGCTTGCTCTGCGATTTCTGCTCCGTCTGTTACAGCATGATCAGTGTCTAGCGCGTGAACTCGCTTGCTATTTCCTTGGCACGAAAATTCGCTACATGTTACCGGGCGTACACTTAAATCGCGGCCCACAAGTGTTAAACGCACCTGCATTTTACTGTACGGCCGTGGCATTTTATCGCCACATACAACAGGTATGTCCTGATGTAGACGTTCTCCAAAACCGCGTAGTAGATACTATGTCAGCCTTACTGCTTCCTCTAGTTCCCCCAGCGCGCCTCGCACGTTCCAATAATGTGTCGTGGGATGCGATAACGGCGTCATTTTTGCCTGGCCACGCGTCTTCATGTGGCGTCTAGGGTGGCAAGTGCTTCCAACCCGGGACAGGCTTGAGCGGTGGGGCGTTGCCCCATCTTCGCAGTGTCCCAATTGCCCCCTTCAAGAATCCAATAAACATGTACTGCTGCAATGCGTCGTTGCCAGGATATTTTGGAGGGCCGTGCATACTGGATTTCGTGGCCTTGGAGTTAACCGCTTTATTACATCTGGTCGCTGCTCACGTGGCCGCTTCGCGCGACTTTTAATTGCTGCGGGGGCCTTCTGTCTATGGCGTAACCGGTGCGAGGCAGTTGCCATGGGACGTCGTCACCGCGCTCTGTTTCCACTTATGGGGAGGCTCTACTCTGAGCTACTGTCGTTTCTGTCGGAGGAGTTGTTCTTCCTTGGAGAAGAAGAGTTCTTTCGACAGTGGTCATGTCGTTTCCTGTCGGTGGCTGATGGACGCGTATGGCTGAATTTTCGTCCAGCCTGGTTCTTGTAGCCAGCCCATCAGAATTATTCATTTAATGCACATAGAATGCAGGTGCCCGTGATTTCTGTGTGTGTGTCCTCTCGTATACATGATCATTTTTGTATATACACATCTCGTGCACATCACTTCAAAATTGTGTAAAGTGTTCTATCACATCATTGTATATAACCATTGTGTACACTGTATATATTGAAAATCATTTTGTACATGTGGCATTTAGTTTATGTGTAACTGTGCCTTTCCGTGGGTGTACGTGTTTATATGTTGGTGCGTGAGGACTCGGACACTACTTACGTTGACAACGCGCTGTGTTTCGTTTCTTACATGCTATCGTCCGGGTGGAATTGTGCCGTGATTATGACTCAGTGTTCGTATCGTCTCTTGTCGAAATAAACTTTTTCTAAACACACTCAAACATAGGTTCGACGGCTCTATTTCGGCGTGACGATGCCAAGAAATAGCGGTGACAGCTGGGTCCTCTGCGCACCAAATGTGGAAAAAGTAGACAACCATGGGTGTTGCCTTCAGACAGAGAAAGCAAGGAGAGGAAAGGCCGGTAAGTCAACCAGATGAATGTCCGGTTTGCTACCCTACACTGGGGGTAAGGGAAATGGGGAAGAGGAAGAGAGTGAGCCCTGAGTGCATGGGGGGGGGGGGGGGGGATGCACAGAGACACTATAAGCGGTCTCTTAACCCGATGCACTTCAAGTAGTCTACCAGTGCACGAATCGCTTTGTGTTCCAATGACGGGTGTGGCCACGGTCCGAGTACCTTTGACTCAGAGAACGGTCACGAGTCCAGTCGGTTTAAAGTTGCCGTGAGAGAGAGGCGTTGTACTCTTTAGCGCTTTAGCGATCCGGAACTACTGAGCTTGCAGCCATGCGCCAAGAGTCCAGCAAGCAGCCATAGCCTAGAGAGTGAGTTGATGGATGTCGAGAGGAGAGCGTAGGAAGGAGCTACGATTAAACTAAGCGTGCTACACTTTCCGCAAAACAGGGAGCCGAACGCACAGACCTCTATTCGCCTTTAATACCTGCTTATCATTGTCCGATCACCTATGCTATAAATATATTAACATATTCGGTATCACAAATAGCCGGTGCGTGCTCTTACGAAACGTTTTATTGTATAATTTCTTAATTCGACACCCGCCGTGGTTGCTCAGTGGCTATGGTGTTGGGCTGCTGAGCACGAGGTCGCGGGATGGAATCCCGGCCACGGCGGCCGCATATCGATGGGGGCGAAATGCGAAAACACCCGTGTGCTTAGATTTAGGTGCACGTTAAAGAACCCCAGGTGGTCAAAATTTCCGGAGTCCTCCACTACGGCGTGCCTCATAATCAGAAAGTGGTTTTGGCACGTAAAACCCCAAATATTATTATTATTAATTCGACCTTTGGGAGATTTCGTGACAACTTACTCACAGTGCGACTCCTGGCGACAAAATTGCAAGCAAAGCCAGTGGTAATCCAACTGCATGTGGGGTTTTTGGCTTAGAATGGGATCCTGCATACAGAAGGTATAATCCTAAATACATCACTCGGCAATTTGAGAGCGATTCGACAAAACAGGTTATTTATTTATTAATACTGTAAACCCTCATAGAGGGTCATAACAGAGAGAATAATACAATTACATGCATCAAATACGTACAATATCAACGTACGTAAAGCAGCTTAACACTGGTCAATTCACGAAGAATAAGATGTTCACTTGAATGATGTTTAGCACACTTCTGACATTTATCTAAATACGTACATTGAACATTAGGTCGCACATATCACTTGGCACTTCAAAACTAAATTGAAAACTCCCGTAAATACACCTCAGCATCATTTTGTCGTTGACATCTTTTAGGCTAACAACAGCGTTTGGCAATTGCTCCACATTTCTGTTGCATCCGGGAAAAAAGAGTATCGATATGTATCAGTGTTGGTACGGTACGGCTTTATGACGTAGTCATGATTAGTCCGCGGGTTTCTTTTGCCTGGAGCGTGTAGATATTTAAGCTTATCAATCTTAAGTTGATCCTGTATTATTTGACAAATCATCTTCAGCCTAGATTTCTTTCTACGTACCTCAAGAAGATCCAAGTTGCAACGCTGTAACACAAGCGTGACCGATTCCTTCCTTCGTTACGTCGAGCCAGTAAAACGCGCCGCCAGTTTCTGTATCCTTTCCAACTTTCTCTTAAGCGTCACTTGATGGGGACTCCAAACAACGGCTGAATATTCTAGTGTCGTCCTAATGAAGGTGGTGTATGCAATAAGTTTTACATTACGTGATGCATGTTCCAGTTTTTTCTCAGAAAGTGTAACTTTTGATAGGCAGTCATGCAGGCGTTATCTATATGTTGGTTCCATGTCAGATTTCGTGTTATTGTTACCCCTAGATACTCGAACTGGTGCGCATTCTCCAATAAATGTCCTCCAATGCTGTAAAAACAAGGAATAGACAGTTTTCTTTTTGTTCATGCGTGTATATGTAGATTTGGGATAATTTATTTCCATTCTCCATTTCCTACACCAATCGTCTAAAGTTTGCAAACATTTCTTAATTTTAAGCTGGTCATCTATATTAGTAATTGTGGTGTAAATTAAGCAGCCGTCTGCGAAAAGCTTAACCTGAACACCCTCGTCTGCCACGCTACTGATGTCATTGATATAAAGGAGAAACAATAGTGGTCCCAATACATAGCCTTGGGGCACTCCTGAGAGTACAGCTAATGAATCTGATACATAGCCATCCAGTTTAACTACCTGCGTACGGTTTGTTAAATATGCTTCAATCAATTTTATTATCAATTCATTTATTCCTGCATTACGTAATTTGAAGATTAATTGGACATGAGGTACTTTATCAAAAGCTTTCGCAAAATCCATGCAAACCAGATCAACCTATTGTCTTGCATCTACTGCAACTGCAAAGTCACGAATTGTTTCTTTTAACTGTGTAACAGTTGATAACCCGGTCCTAAAGCCATGTTGATAAGGATATAGTAAATTTTTCTGATCTAGAAACCTCAGTATGTGTTTTGCTAGTATATGTTCGAAGACCTTGCAAGTAACTGAAGTAAGTGATACTGGACGGTAATTTGTCGCCTGTCTTCGATTGCCTCCTTTAAATACAGGTATCACGAATGCGGCGCGCCAGTCTTGCGGCAGTGAGTGAGTTGTATAAGATTTTTCGAAAGATGACAGTTAGATAATGTGACATCCATTCTGCGTATCGTTTGAGGAATACTGCAGGTATATTATCGGGTCCGCTCGATTTTTTCATATCTAATTTGACTAGCTGCTTGAAATATTCCTTGCTGGGTGATTTGAAAGGTTTCCATTGGAACAGTAGGGGGAATATGTAAGGCTTCTTCTAAACACACAGTAGTTTCTGGGACGTTAAATACAGATTGGAAAATATTGTTAAGATTGTTTGCTATTTCATCCTTTTCTTTTATAATGTCGCTTCCATCATGAATTTCGTCAATCATTTCTTTCCTGTCGCTAAAATATCGCCAAAATTTTTGAGGCGAGGACCTAAGGAAATCACTGAGGTTTTTTTCAAAGAATGTTTGTTTAGATTTAGCCAAAGTACGTTTAAGTTCAGTTTTTAGATTGGCCAAGACTACTGGCGACCTGCTCCTCTTACGCCATCTCTTAATTTTTCTTTTCATATGAATTATATCTCGGGTGACCCAAGGACTTGTCTGCTTTGTTTTTTTAACCCGTGATGGAACATATTTGTCTATGCAATGACATATAATACATTTGAATTCCTGCCATAATTCTACGCTTTTAGACCAGCGGTACTCTTGAAAGCATCAAATTGAATCTCCAAAAAAACAAGAATCGAAGTGTCATCAGCCCTAGCATTGTCCTTAATTTTTACTGGCACATAGCTCTTTATTTGCCCAGTTGCTCGGATAGGCGCATCGAAACAGATCATCCTGTGATCCGATATCCCTTCTTCTACCGTCACATTGTAATCACTTAATTTATTTGATAGGAACACCAAGTCTAGTAGTGACCTTGACGTCGGTGTAATTCTGGCATCTTCAAGCCTGATTCGTTCCAAATTGTACGTAAACATAATGTCTAGTATTTTTTCAGCGCTTACTGATTCCACACCACTATACGAAAAATTTTTCCAGTTTATATGCGGTAGGTTAAAATCCCCAGTCATTACCAATCTAGTGTTCCCATTTACATGAAAATATAAAAAAACTTGTCCAGGTTTTCGAGAAACTCACGGGAGCTTGAGGGTGCCCGATATACAACTCCGATAAGGAAAACAGTACTTTTACGAGTTTTACGAGTCTTTTCTGAATATGTTGTAACTGGGAGGAACAGTGCGATCATTCAGTACATTTTCATGCAACCATGTTTCAGTTATAGTGGTTACGTGAGGATCATGCAAAAGCAATAAATACTCAAGATGCGTAGTCTTATTTACTATACTGCGCGCATTAAACGAAAGCAATCTTAGCTATTCCTTAGTGTCTAAAACGAGTTGCATGAGCTATCAGATAAATTTGACTTAGTTGATACAACGCGCTCACTTCGCTTCAATTGATCAGTATCACGTTTGCCCGAGTGCAAGTAGCGCTTGTCCCTGACGTCATCCCATGCGTATAACTTATCGTTTATCCTAAGTTTATCATGCACAAGAGCTAATTTATCGTGCACAAAGAACTAAAGGCAGCCCTTTCCCATAACTTCTTTCGTATCTGCACTGTTTCCTTCGCATAGTCATTGCTTATCCTGATTGAAGTTCCTTTTAGCTTTGCGCACCTTTTAAGGACGGTATCCTTTTCCTTGCAGTCATAAAATTTCAAGATCACAGGCCTTGGTCTATCAGGATTTACTTTGCCAATTCGGTGTATTATTTCCACTGTAGTGACTTCTATGCCAAGAACTTTAGAAAAAATATCATCTACAATGCGTTCTCCAACCCTTCTCCAGACTCGTTCGCGCTTTCAGTAAGACCAAACACCGTAAGAATATTTCTTCTGCTTCTATTTTCATAATCGATTAATTTTTCAGATTGTTTTCGTACGGTGGTCTCCAATTTATGGATCCTATTTTTCATTTAGTCGAACATGGCTTGCACACTTTGCATCTTATTAGCTTTAGCATGCACTTCTGCAGTTTCTTTCCTGATATCATCTATCTTGCGATCCAATGCATTTTCAGTTCCAAGAAGTTCCTGCAAGATTTCAGCATTTTTTGGGCCTGAATTTTCCTCAACATCCCTCTCTATTAGCAGCAGCAGCAGTATTGACCAGCAATCCACCGAAATAGCACAACATCTACGAGGGCATGGCAGGACTAACGAGCCTCTATTATCACTACGATACGTAGAGCAGTAACTGACCTGCAATAGCAGTAATGGCGTTTTAGGCATCATCAAGTGCCATGCCCTCTGAAGCCGATGTTCTCGCGTTGTTCCTTTTGTAGACTGGTCGCTGGTGACGTCACACCCGTGGCAGAAAGTCCGGAAAATGCGCACTCCAAGCTTGCATTTCTGCAAAGTTGCGCATCGACGACGAAAAAGAGGCATGCGTCGTCCGTCTCCGATATTCCGACGAGAAACCACGGCAGCATCTGCAATAGCAGATGGGGCCGTGGTTTATACATGTCTTATAGATAGCCGCGGCGGTGGCTTATGGGGAACCAGCGCTGGCCAGGAGGCGCTACGACATTTTTCATGCGTTACTTAAATATGCTGAAACCGTCCGATAGGGAGGCTACGAAGATGGCACGACATATTTAGCGATAAGAAACGTGCGCCTGTATCAATGTTTGTCTAGCCCGATGCGGCCAGCCAAGTTCTGTCCATGGCCATGCGCGCTGCGTAGAGCGCATGCGCTGCTACGTCCTAGCACGTCGGTTCCCTGCCGTTTGAGGAGCCGTGAAAAGTGTGACTCAAGACAATCGGTGAATTTGCTGACACGAAATCACTGCGTGTGCTACTGCAAACTGTGTCTACCGCTCGCTAGGCTGTGTGTTACGGCGCTGCTGTCGGCACGCGAAGCTTCAGCGCTGGTTGCCCATACGTGGCTTATACATGAGCCCAAAGGAATGGGCGATGTGCCAGCGTAGATACGTCGACACAGACACACTATTACAGTCCGTCTCAAACACCGAAAATCACCGAAATGAACCGCACATAACTAGCGTGGAGTAGCGCGTTTGCTTTCGCACAACTTATTATCGGCCTTTTTTTGGTGCTATGCGCACTTCTCGGCGTATTGTAGCATGTTTAGCTGCACAGCTCAGTTCACATGCTTGAGGGCGTAACAGTACAACTGTCGTAGTTTCATATCTATAAGCAGCGCCGCATCAGAAGACTACACAGTGAATTTTAGATTAGCGGCTTTTCTTTGAAATGCACTTAATTCTAAGTACACTAGGATTCTACGTACACATTTCCCTTTAGCGCACAAACGCGGTATTTTCTCAGCTATATTATCTTGCAGTGGTTAGCAGTTCCATAACAAAAACATGTTACATCTCCACTATTGCAAAATAGACTCTGCATGAAATGTTCGTAAAGATATATTTTTAGGAATTTCGCTTTCTAGTTTGCTCGTCAAAATTTAAAACAAAGTTTCTTGTCCTAAGAAGACCATATTAGGAACGCTCCTAGAAACTAACGCTATATCGCTAAGAGTGCCATAAAACTTCGTTACAGGCGTTGAACAGTTGACTACTTCATGATATATAGCAGCAATCTGTTTACTGGCGAAATGTGTTAGTCTTAAAGGAGGCTATTTATATTGGATGTCAAGGTATCACATGCCCCCGCGTCCCACACGCACAAAAAAAGAAAGAAAAAAATTACACCCTTTTTCCCCATGGAAGAAGGACATGGAGAGGCATAAGCAGTTAGTAACTATCCTACTTCGGTCAGATCTTTATTTTTATTTCTTTCATCAGCTTGAGTAAGAAAAGAGGCACATCGACTCCCAGGTCACGCAAGGCCCGGCACGGAGCTCGACTGTGGTCTCTAAGAGCAAAAGTCCCTTCCAGTACCGATGCGTAGGCTACACGACTTGAATGACACGACACGCTGGCGCAACATTCAAGGCATGGGAAAAGGAGCTGATGAAGTTGGCGGTCTTTGCAATTTAATTAAGCTCAGTTGACAGTGTCACCACGGGATTAAGAAGTCTCAAGGGTTCCGGCAGCTTGAAGGGCTGAGAAAAAAAAAGGAAGAAACGAAAGTAGTTGAAAAAAGAAGAGACAGAGAGAGAAGGGGTAGACTGTAGGCACGGGTTAAAGTTCCCCTGTTCCTGCTAAATAAATTCCTCTGGTCTGTCCTCGCAGGGGCCACGCTTCTGAGAAGGCACGAGAGACGTGCGAGTTTGAAAACGACGAGAAAAAAAAAGGGATATCGAGTTAGAAAATCTCAGGATCGTGTGAGCGTGGAGGCATCCGGCACACAAGAGTTCTCGCGATTTCGCTCTGGAGTGTGGATAGGGTTAAAGTTGGGGGCGGTACGCGGTATACTTATATAGGAGTGAGGGAAACTCCAGCAAGTTCGAGAGGAGAGTGTTCAGTGTATATTTGCTTACGCGACTAAAAAAAACCTTCGTCTCCTCTCCTACTCTCCTCTTGCTTTCTCTCTCTTTCTCTGTTCGATTGTTCTTCTCGGTTCGCCCTCGCCGAGTCCGAAGCGGCCGTGGGGGACCGAATCGTCGTTGCGCGGCGCCGCGCCAGATTCAGCGGAGATGTTATGCGAGCCCTGCGAAAGAGAAGGGTCAATACTTTGAAACGCGATGGGAATACCCGCCGATCTTCAGAGGGCTCGCCGGGTAGTGGTTCGCTGGCGAACTCGCTGGCTGGCTAGAGTTAATATGCACGTCGGAAGCTTTTTTTTTTTCTTTGTCTTCGTTCCAACACCATCGCGTTCCGTCGTCCCCGATGCGTGTCCTTGCCTTCCTATACGTTCGCCTGCTTGCAACCCTTCCGATCCTTTCACCCTTACCTCTCTCCTTAGTAGAAAAAATAAAGAAAGCGGGACAGAAAACTGGATTCGGGCAGGCTGTTTTAATTGGATTATCTAAGTGCGAAGGGGGAGGTGGGGCGAACGCTGGGTTCGGGAAGGGTCGTGTTTGAATATTCGCGCTTCTCTCGCGCTGTCGGCCGGGCTGTTGATGTTGCCGCGCGTGCATCGCCGAAAAGACTGTCCCCTCGTCTCGCCGCTCCTCCTCCCCCCCTCCCCGAACGAGACTACATCTCGCGGTGAGGGAAAAGCTTTTCCCCTCGCCGTCACGTTCGAACTCGCGTGTTCCGTTCATGCAAACACACACACACACCAGATTCCTCGGAGTGCGAGAGAATTTGCCGGCGTCTTAATATTTTTTTCCCCCTCGTGCTCGCCCAACACGAGTTTGCGCGCGACCAACTATTTCTGCCACCCGCCGCTTCCTCTGCGCGGTCGCAAAAGAAGCGAGGCGCGCGACAGTGGGCTTAAGGTATTAACGAGATCGGGAACGCGGGAATTGGGAGGTTGGCTCGCTTCTGCCTTTGCTTGCTCGTTTCTGAATAGCGATGACGGATCCGAAAGTTCTCAAGACGATTCGAGCTGAGTATACCATACGCCGAGCGTCTAATTTCTTCTGTAATCCTCCCAACTCACGCGAGTGGGTGCACTCTGCACGCACAAAGGACAAATAGCCTGATGAGCGCATCTTTGGGATTACGAAAACTTCCGCACGTAGGAACCGTTGGTTTCAGCGTAGACGACAAAAAATAGTGTGCCTCCACGGCATTCAAGAACAGCACGCGCGCTTGAATAAAGACTGGAGTGGGTCTACGTGGAAACGACACGCAATATGGGAAGAATGAATATTTCGCCGCATTAAAAAATAAGTTAGTCTGTGTGCACGCAATCGTTTTTATATTATCGTCAGTCTTCATGTTTTACTTTACTTTTAATCTGAGCTCTTCTTTGAATTTATTAAATGCCGACTTTTTACTCGAACTCACGCGCTGTATAGAATAATACATCTCTAAGATCGATGCGAGATTGACTGTCGTCCCTATGAGCCAATAACTTCAGCCCAAATGACAAGAACTACGCTGATTTTAGTACGCGTGTAAATGCGTCCGTATATAATACTTCCTCAAATGGCGTACTAAATCCTAAGATTGTGTTTCAGGAAATGACCTCCAAGAGTGACGGTGGACTGAGGATCTGCTCTTGAAGACCGTACAATAAAATTTCCGTTTCATTCCACGAATATTGTTTGGGTGGTCACATTAGTTAAGTTGCCAAAGAATCGTTAAATAGTGCAAATTGTATGTACCACGTCATGTTGCACACACTACATCTCGAATGACTTTCCGGAATTACCAGCCAGTGAGTTGGTAAAACATTAAAAGGCTATTTTCGAAAGAACGGAAGTGTTGCGCAGTTGAAAGTGCATATGCAAAGAATGTAGGCAAGTTAGGCACTAATAGTATGTGCGCTTGACCGGTTTGCTAGGGAAATATGCCTAATTATTTCAAGGCACATTTTAAAAAGGCGAAATTTTCGTTCTTTGACATAAAGTGCTATATGAATTCTGATGAGAGATTGAAGGGAGAAAAGAAATCACTCTAGATTTATCACTGTTTATTGCCGGCTTCACGTTGTTTTCGCAGTGTGATGAACACACAATACTATAATGCTACTTTACACAACATTTTACTGTTATATATTATTGGGTTATAGTGCCATAACATAAAAGTTCTTCATTACTGGCACTCTCACTAACGCACACATTTCAGCGGTTCCAGTAGTAAGGAGCTGAAACGATATCTCGTCGCCTTGTGTCAATAAGAGAAGCGACATCAAAGTGACGTACAGAAATATTCTCACTATGGCAGAGTAGGAAGCCAATATCACGATACTCGTGGCAAATTGACTTACACGGCTACATGCGAATGTACCCTGCGGCGTAACGCAGTGAGGCAGGACGAGGACGCGGTCACTCTGGTCGACGAGATGCTCGCGCGAAGCAGATTCGGAAGGGGGAGTCATCTTTGAGCTCTCCAAATTGCCTTAACGGAAACATGACGATCATCTACTTTTGATCGATGGATCATCTTTTGAGCCTCGGGGTCACGCGTGCACGAAGCAGTCACTAAATGCATCACACACGACAGTGCTTATGGGCGAAACTCAAAAGAAAGGGGAAAAAAGAAAGTGACGGGGGCGAACCCATTTGGTTCCGACGCCTTTTTGTTAATTCTGTGCAGCTGGTGCAAAGCATATGAGCTGAGTATGCAGATATGTGCAAACTGTACAATCTGCAGCGTGCGCTCACGCGGTGATAAGGGCTGAGCGCCTTGCGTGTCAAAGGGGCATGCCAGCCTGCGAACATTCTTTGTGAATTCTAACAGAACTTTGTGGCACACTGGAATGTGTTTTCATTGCAGCCCAGTGCTTTCTATGCTAATACACGGCGTTCCTTGCGTAGCCCCTAGAAAAATCAAACCTTTCCTACGTCTAATTTTTTAAAATGTTTTTGAACATGAACTAGGAACGTAGACCTTCTTAGGTTTGATGCAAACGATGCTGTGGTCACGTATACTGAGTCGTTTTTCTTGAAACTAGGAAAACAAAGCTTTCTACTTTTTACCTAAGGGACATGCATTGCCCCTATTCGCCTTTTCTGTAATCCCCAACCACCGAACATAGCCCGTAGGCGTGAATTATCTCGCGGTGTCTCACTCACTGACAGAACGCTTTCTGCTGTTTATCTAGGCCAACAAAACTATGTAGCCTAATTTGTGAAATAAAGATGAACCGGGAATTGGCAGCTGTGCCAACACGACAGCAAGCTTCTAACATGCGGGACAAGCGCCTGCGACATCCCACAGTTGGAAACACACACACACACACAAAACGAAAATAAAGAGTAGACGTCTGCTTGTAAACTACTACAGTGGCAGCACTGCACACAACTTGGAAAGATCAATGTGGACAATGCGAGGTATCACGTGGTCCCCCTTACCCCCGAAGGAGTTGTTTGCGGTAGCCCTACCTTGCCTGCAGGGGAAAGAAGATGTGGTGATAGGGGGGCAAATGTCACGCTAAGCGCAGCTTTTGGCAGATACTGCTCTCGGCGAGCGTTGCGAAGCGATAGGCACTTTCCGGGTGCCGCGCCATCTCACTCTACGCTTCAGTGGAGAGCAGCCCCCGACCTGGTGTTACCCGACCACAATTTATTGCGGCGGACGAGGGAAGGAAACGCAACTTTCCAGGCAGCCACAACTTTTATGTGCTGCCACAGAGCGCATCCCTGCAACTTCGTGTGGTCATTGCAGAGTAAAGGGTCCTTCTTGAAAGAGGTACGTCGTTTACGCATTCATTTCAGGGTTTTCCTTTTTGTGGATGTTATTTTGGCGTGATTTCACAAATGTACAAAATATCAAAGTCTAAATAATTTTTTTTTGTTATTTGAACGTAGCACCCCTGAGCGCCCAATATTGCCAAGAGTAGCAGCGTTGATTATAGTATTATTATTATTCTTGTAAACATACATAATCATCATCAAAAGAATTGACTAGAACGACCTTCCAGGGTCGCTATAACGTTAAACTATTCCAAACTTTTCTAGTCCAATTCTGCAATCAGCCCTCCGCGATCGCTCAAAAACATTTTTGGACACTTCACCTGTCTGTCACGGAACGTCACGAAAACCGCGATAGATCTCCATCTGATATGACGTGTACAAACTGATAATGCATGATTTGACCGAACAAAAGGAAATAATTATTTCTGATTCGACGCCTTGTTGTCATTAGCCCTGGGCTATTGGTGAAAAGATATTGGGCGGCACCCCCGTCACCTAAATATCATGCGACGAAACCGCAAAAATTCATCGCGTGCACGTGACGCGTACGCGTTAAAGGTGCATTATTAGGCTGAAAAAAAAAAAACCTGAAATTTCTTCTAAATAGCCGCAGGCTCCTTTATTCCGAAAAGAATAAAAAATGGCTGCCCCCGAACGATCAGGCACTGGCTGCTCGCACCTGCCGGAGAGCATGAGTTTATTTGCGTATAATAAAGCTTTTTGCGTGGCTTTGTAACGTTTTTCAGCCCTTCCGGCACGTTCACGACCTCGTTCTGCCAACTCATCTTTGGTGAGGACTTGTTTTAGCCTCATTCCTAAGCTTCCGTTGCATGCCACCGCGATTTTCGACCAGCCACTGCAAGCTAAGGGAAAGCGGACCAATCGCAGACGCCGGCACCACCCTCTTCATCCGGTTATCGATTTTCAATGCAGTGGCTCAGCCCCATCGAATCCCTCTCAACTTGAGCGTGCTTCTCGCTTCTGGTCAGCCAATTGGATAAGACAAGCCGCTCAGTGTAGGCAATGTTATTCGTTTTTCAAGCAAACAAAAGTGACCTCCTAAGAACGAAGAGAGCGTTTGATTGGTCTGCTCAGACAATCCTGCGGGTCACCGCACGATGCTTGCGTCAGCGCTTATGCAAATTTGATGTCAGGAGATTGGAATTGAAACGAATTGGAATAGTTTCACGTTATAGGACCCCAGCCCACTTGGCCATGTTCACAGATTTCACCCTGAAAAGTCATTGAGAGTGATTACTTCGCATGTTAACTGAAAACCTCAGCCTTTCTTTTTCGCCCACCCCTCACGCAATATCCCCCTGGGATCCTTGAGATATGAATAAATTAATAACGGCTGCACTATACATAAAGAAGAAATCTCTAATATTCGAAATACTACGCGTTCCTCTGTCTTCACCTCTGAGAAGCATTTGATTAAAGCACAAATATTACAACGAATGTAACAACTTTACTCAAATTCTGATTTTTTCAAATTGCGCTTCCTGGCTCTCTTGGATGGGACCTAGCTGAGGCAGCAAAATGAAACGAGTGAAAACATTTGTTGATGTTATCACTGTTTTAGCCATACACAGCAAATATTGCCAAAACACGTTACTTTGGCTCATTAGCAGCAAGAGAAATCTAGTTTTCAGGCCATCCATGCCTTCCCTAATACCTTAAGGTTTATTAGACCTCCCCCATTGCATTTGCGCGTTCCCTCTGTTTTCAGTGTCACCTATCATATGTCTCTCTCTTGTTTTCTTCTTGCCTCAGCGCAGAACAACTGGCTACAAGAAACATATGAGGCAGGCTTAACATCTCTTGCTTGCTTAAAATTGAACAAACAGCCACACTGCAACCGCATTCTGTTTTTTCTGAAGATACCTCGAACCATAATATGTCCTCTGCATTTCCGTGTAATTGCACGTTCACATATGTTTACGCAATTTGACATAATGATTACGTTCTAAGCTCACGTACAACACCTGTCATTCGTCCTTCTAATTGGTTCACAGGTAGCGTCGAGACCAGTTATCGCAAATATGATGCAGAACAGGGTTCTTCAATCTGATAAAGAGAAGAAAAAAACAAACGCTGTACAGTGATATAATCGACATTTCGTGAATTCGCAGAAGCCTGCTCTCTCTCTTTTTTTCTTTTTTTGATATACAAGTAGTTATTTCAGAACACTCAGAAGTATTTTTGTTGGATAAGTCCTGCCTCCATTTTTGAACGTATGTTATCTTTTCGCCTTTCGCCATGAATATCTACCCCACCGTGTTATGCAATTATGCCTGTACTTCGTATTGCCCGTGTTCCCTTATGCTAAACATTGAATCGCTGTGATAACGTAAGGCAGGCGACATTAATTTTGGTTTTGTTTGCACGAATGGACTCATGATCTAGACGCATGAAGCCTGTATAAAGAATGTTTGTTTATTCCTGTCTCTCGTTTGACTCAGCAACCAGCGGCCACGACTTGTAGTTGTGTCATCTTTCAGTGCTCCTCCTATACTTCGCCTTTGTAAGAAAACCAAGCGCATACCCCTCTTACGGTCAACATCCCTAGCGCTATCATTTTATTGTTACTCTCTCTTTTCCCGCGGCCCTAATTCCCACATCGAAGCCTGTCCAGTTAGTTGCAAAGTACGGTGAATTGAGCGACTACATAACTGTACAAGGAAAGTTGCTGCGAGAGAAAACAAAAATAACAGCCCTTAATTTGGTTATTCTAAGTGAGTCACCGTGTACGAGCTGATAGAAAGAAAAGACGTAGCAGAAGGGCAGGAAAAAAAAGGAAGGCAACGGGTTCAATTTGTGTACTGGGAGCCTTTCGAGCTACCTTTCTTCAAGTACAGTGTGAAATTGCGACCTGATGCCGGAGGAGTGACAGCGCCCGCGGAAGCAGTGTCACTTGAAAGCAGAATCGGCGGCACGTCTGTGCCACTTTAAATCGAACGCGAGCAGACACCGCTATTGAGTACGAGCGTGAAAGTCTCTTTTCACTGCCTCCTATGCACCCGAGTGCCTTTATTACGTCCGCCTTTAGTACGTGTAGAGCGTGCGCCAACATGCATAGATGGTTGTTTGTGTGCCATTGAGAACAGAACCAATCTTATTCCTTGCCCAGGGACGTCCAGGCGACATCATGGAACTACCTTTTATTGGTATTACGGCCGTATTCATTGAGACGGACACTGCTCAACAGGAAGCTTTCTTTCAGAGCTCTGTAAGCGTCCGCTGTCAGGCGCAAACTAAGAGGTAGAATGGAAGGGGACAACAGGAAAGTATGTTAAGGGGACATCTTGATTCTTCTTCTTTTTATTTTATCATGCTGAGCATATTTGTTTACACGTTTTCAAAGGGACAAAGCGAAGGTGTAGTGAGACAGTGTGAGATTTCACCGCCCTCTACTATCATTTATGCGCACTGACTTCACCTCAGGATATCTTGCTTTGTATTCGCTTAGTGTGAGAAAGAACCGTCAATGAAAAAAGCTATAGGATGTACGAAGTTGGCGTGAGCCAGTCCTGATTTACAATCATATGCAGAAGCGCGTGCTTAAAGGGAAAGACTACAATAACGACAAGGCAAAACCGACGTGTCGTTTGAGCGCACAGCGACACTTATGATATCCTTTCTTTTCAGCATTTGAGAACTCCTGAAAATTCCTGCACTATTGCCCTAATATATCAGCACTGATTGCAAATAACTCTCGAGGCATAGAAATTTCTTTTCAATTCATTTATTTTCTTTTCTTTTTTTTTGTGCAAGTTCAGAACTGTGCATCTCATATTGATGAGACAGAGAGAGAAACAATTTTATTTTGTCTATGAGAGTGTGGGCAGATTTGGAAGGAGCATCGAGGAGGGGTCGCGCGATTACTCTATGGACAAGGTATCTATTCGCATTATAAGAGGAAACATTGTAAATGTAGGCGGAAAACAATGCGGGTTGGAACACCTTATCGTCGTTCTCGCACAGTATCCTTTAATGCATGACTTGTGGCCATTATAAGGAAACGGAGATATTTGCTTTACCAGTACATGCTTGGTATAGGATAATACATTAATCACTGACAAAATATTGCACTTCTGTCTCTTAGACAGCCGGTACAAAGTTTATCATCGGATCAATTTAGTATACACGAGTTGCGTTTCTTGTCTCACTAGGAGGAAGTATTGTTCAGATTAAGGAACGACAACGTAGGTAGCGCCCAAGATATATATATATATATATATATATATATATATATATATATATATATATATATATATATATATATATATATATATATATATATTTATATATTTATATGCCTGAACTCTCCGAATCAAAGCTACCTGTTCTGATGCGAATTCTATCAGCAATGCCGAATGAAACCCATCCTCCTCGTCCGCACTCAAAAGTCGACATGCGGTGATCCGACAAACGCGCTACGAAGAGATCGTTAAGCCGACGCCACATAACACGTTATCATCTCGTCATTCTGGTCCCTCGATTTATTACGACCACCGCTGGCTTGCTACGAAGTATAATTCTTGGTTCGTGGAACACGCTGTCACTATTCCGTACCTTCCTTTATTTATTTTTTTCGCGCTCATCGCCAGTACTAGAGTAATGTATCTTGCCTCAGAACTTGTCTCTGCGTATACGCTGTCCCCCTATCTGTCCCTTGCGAGCTAGGACAGAGTGCACGGTGTCCTACCGTGTCGGACAGCACGGGTCAGTCATTCGACTCGCCGCAACAACTCCTTCTCCTTTTCCTCCTGCAGGCCGACCTCCGCTGTCCTCCGTTGACGCGTGCAAGACGAAAGATGCTCTGCCTTCGGGTTCACGTCTCGCCGCACCGCGGTTCTCGCCCGCAGCCTCGTTTCCCCGCGCGACTCCGGTTTCTCTCGGTGTGGTGCCTCCGACTGCAAGACAGGGACGTTTTTATCGCCGCGCAAGCAAGACCGGCTCCTCCGTGATTGTGCGTGTGTGTGTGTGCGCGCGCATCAGTGGTTAGCTCTCCCCGGCCGAGATCACAATTGCCTTGTACGTACCCGCGCCCGTATACCATCCGTTTCTCCCTGACGCCGCTTTTCGTAACGAATGGTGTTCTACCGAGACTTTTCAGCGTCGCTAAATGATTGCCGCGCGCTGGTTAAATGGCCCGGCGGTGTGCCGCGATGTGCCCCTGTGATCCTTCTTCGGTGGCTTCTTCTGGCTTCCCTTTATTCTGATTTTGTTTCTTGTTTTTTTTTCTTGTTTTTTTTTTATCTTTCTTTTTCGCCCACCCCTGCGGTGTCTTCGGGCGATTCCCAGACCCGACTCAAGCCCAGTGCGCAAATCACGCTTGTTCCTCGACATCCCGCCACTGCTCGTCGTCTTAATCGCTCCCGGTGAGTAATCGACAATGCCGACTAATTCTTTTGCATTTATTTCATTTTCCTTCACTGATTTGTCATTGGTCGCCTGTTTATTTCTTTGTCTTTCTTTCTTACAAAAGCATTTTACCTGAGTGTGCTAAACCGGTAAGGCTTTCGATAGAATTTCACGACCATACGGATCGCTTGTTCTTTTACAACCAAGTGGGTCTTCTCATTGTGTCAAAGTTGTAAAAAAAAACTGAAAACGCATTTCAACCCCCCCCCCCCTCCTGAGTTCCCTACAAACCAAATAAGGCGGGAGATCGGATCAATTGCAAAGATAGAAGAAGCGGAATGTTTTCGACGGGACCGTTATACGCTTCCTAAATGATGTCGCTCGTAAAGAAGGAGGAGGAAGAAAAGAAGGGAGGAAAGGTAGGGAGGTCAACAAGACGCATGTCCGGTTTGCTATCCTACACGAGGGAAGGACTTTAATGGATGAAAAGAAAGAAAAAAAATGCATTAATCTCGTAATGCTTAGCTCCGACAATATTTTTGGGATTATCTCTGCTTCGACAACAATTCTAATGCCTCTCTCAACATAGAGACATAAATATAAGAAATAAGTATTTCAATGGTTAAGAATAAAATGTTCAAGGATTGATCTTCCTAAGGCGGCGGCCAAACCTGTGAAGAGCAAATGTAAAAGCTCGTAGAGTTCATAGTGCAGCTTCTTGTGAAACTGGAAGTGGTGAAAAGGCATTGTAAGTCTTTCTTGTTTACTTGTTTGATATCTATACGGGTTAAACAATGATCGTGTAAACAAAAAGCAGTTTAAGCCATTACCTTCTATTTTGCTTAGAGAATTACGCTTGGTTAAGCTTCCAAGAAGAAAACAATATGGGAATCTCGTTGATAAGATAAAGGGCAAGGTTACCCAGTGTCGACATTGATAGGTTGAACCCAGTGTACTCCACATCACACATGGAACAATCAAAATGCTTGCAGAATAATAACGATAGAGTGAAGAAAACGGCTATGTTAGCACGCGAAAACACCAACTTCTAGTTGCGCGCTGTCAATAAATGATTATTCTAAAAAGTGCGGAGGGTAACAACAAACAAAAGACACAGTGCATTGAGCTTAACCTTTAAAGTATCATTGAGTACTAAACAAATATGATTGTAACCACAGCGATTTTTTATTGACGTCATTGCAAACAGCATTTTAATACTGTATAGATGAAAAACAGATGAAAAATCCTAATGAAATCGAATTTCCAGTTAGATACATATTAGCCCAGAGATTCACATACTTCTTTTTAGTTGCACTGTTGTTGTTGTTGTTGTTGTTGTTGTTGTTGTTGTTGTTGTTGTTGTTGTTGTTGTTGTTGTTGTTGTTGTTGTTGTTGTTGTTGTTGTTGTTGTTGTTGTTGTTTTCTCAAACAAAACATATAAGCCTTTCATGGATGGCCAAACAAGCCAACAATATCATCATTGCTCAAAACTTATACTGAATAAGGCAAACTTCGATATTCTTTTTTTTGGCAACCAACCGGATTATCCAATTTACTTTTATTCTTTATGATATTAAACAGAAAAACAATGAGATCGACCAATTCAGCTTTTAAACCTTTCAATAGAGCTATGGACCTGATTGTCCCCTCTACACACAAAAGAGTGAGTTGGGCTTGGTTTTAATTACAGCGCCGTTAGCTGGCTATGATAGCAAAACCCTGTTGGCATAACAATCCAAGGGTCAAGTTTCACTAATAGAAAACCATGACGATGGTTTTGTTGGTACTGATGAAAGCTTGCGTGGCTAAGGTGAACGGCATTGTCTTCTCCCATGGAATCCAGACGGGACACAACCACGGTATCTATTAAGATAGCGCTCCTGCATGCATTGAACAATAGCCAAGAGTTAATAAAGCCTCATGTTAAATTAGTATTGCGGATGTATAAAAATATATATAACAAAGGTGGTAGTAATAACGACGCCATAACTGTATGGAAAATTGCGCGCTTCTTTTGTCTCTGGGACTTTGTCAGAACCGCGGAACAGTTTCACCACGAGCCATTGTCATAAGGTAATGTGCTTCACATAAGGCATGGCAGAACATTCTGGTGAACCTATGTGTCGCCTCTCGTGGCTCCACCGGCTACTTGAAGCTTTAAACCAAAACTTCACCGCTCATGGGAGCGGCAATACTTAAATATTGTAATTATGCGTCATATTATACTAGTTTATTTAACTTAAATATAATGTTTCATGTTACATTCTTCCTTCGTTGCCTTGAGCGGACGACAGACAATATTTATCCAATGACACAGTAAAATGAAACACAGGGCAAGTTTCTTAGCGCATATAATGTTCGCGCGAGTCATATCTTTAAAATATTAAAGCGGTAGCTTTTAATCTGGGGTATTCGTGGCATTAACGTAATGCGCCGCATGGATCGACGCAAAGTAAGAATGCAGGAAAAGAGCGATGCCTTCCGTTGTAGCGTTTGCGGTGCATGGCTGCGGTACACAAGGCATTCATATAAACTCGCACTAAAGAAAGCGTTGACAAAACCCATCTTATGATGACTGTCGACGGCAATGCGTTCTCATTGAATCAGCATAGCGACACAACGTATTGCCACCGTCAAAACGAATTAGATATAAGGCGTGTACTGCAACGCGACTCCTGTTTCGCGCTTCTCTAAGAGCACTCAGCGCCGTCTAGCGCAGTCTAGCGCCGCCGGCGCGGAGCCTGTGATTCCATCCGAAGTGCATGACGCACCGGTGCGAATGAACGCGTAGTAACGCATCATGTGACAACCGGGCTCTTCTGTCGCACTACTTTCTGGACTCGCTGCGCCGTCTAGTGGCGCTGTCGAGCAGTCCGTGAGTGGCCTCCGAGACGAGAAGTGTGGAGCGTCGGTGCCTCCGAACGCTGAGAATTGCTCCGTCCTTTGTCGCGCACTGAGTGGCACATACTAAGTGACCCAAGTTGGCGAGAGGTTCATTGAAAAGCGGCACATACCCACAGCACTATCGACGCAGCCTCCTGATGCATTGGGTTGCTGGACTTGAGGAACCCTTGTGACGTGGGCTCGATTCCGCTCAGCATAGGATAAACTTGAGATATTTTTCGGGATTGTAGTGGGGCACAATCGGAGTGGCACACACCTATTTATCGAAGTTGGCGCCAAATACGTTAATTGAAGAGCGGCACACACCTACTGGCCAGTGAGCGAAGTTGGCATCAAGGAGGTTCATTGAAGACCAGCACAGAGTGAAAGAGTTTCTTAGAGAGAGAGAAAAACTTTATTGGTTCTATCAAGGAGTTTAGCGGTGAGCCGTCTTGCGCGCAGCGGTGCCTACATGGTCCCACATTTACGGTGACCCAAGTCGGCGTGAAAGATGTTCGTTGAAGAGGGGCACGTATTTCAACAGTACCATGCTCAATGACGCAAGTTGGTATGATGGTTGGTTTCGAGCTCTGTAAACTCAGCACAACAGCCCGATGCACTAACCATTCTACCCAGTGACCCAGGTAGCCGGTAAAACGTTTAGATACAAACATGCATAGATATTATAGACTCAAACATAGAAACACAGATAGGCCCCGGAATGTGTGTGAAGTACCCTAAGAATGTCGACGCATTAAAATATGCACCGACGATTACGATATTCCGGGCCCTAAGACGAAATTGGAGTGCATCTCTATACGTGTTTTCATTTCGTGGTAAACCGAGGCAAATAATTTGAGAGACATGTAGCAGGGTCGAAGAGCGTCGAAAATATGGCCTGCGGGCCAAGCACGTCGGCATTTGTACACGACTCATCGAAGGTTCCAGTGTAACCGCTGGTGCCACGTGGCTTCCAGAAAGCACTACACAGTTCGCGTCGCGCATACAATCATATTACAACACAATCGCAAACCATGACAATCGAAACAAGCGCGAACGAGACCAAAGCAAGCAAACCAAACAAGCGCGAGCCAGAGCTGACGCAAGCAGACGATAGTGCGAAACGAGCGGTCCGGCTGAGACGAGTTTCGAGTACGCATCGAGTAGGGGGGAGGGTCTGCATGACATCAGTTTTCCGCGTGCACGTCGCGTACAGAAAGGGCTGCTCTCATTGGTCATCCGCCGTTCACGGCTCGCGTCCTTCATATCCCGCTCCGCGTTCGCTCTTTTATCCGTCGCCGTGCTCGTTCGCTGGGCTATGCCGCCGAATCTGACGCTCACCGCAAGAACGGGCGCTTAACTACTGCGTTCTAAAATAATTATGGGAAACAACTTTTCCAGTTGTCCATTCGTTCCTATAGATACCAGTGCGCTCAAACGCCCAGAATATCGGCCGATCCTCCGCTGTGGGTTCGTGCCAGATCATGAAGGTTAAGCATTATCATCATCAGCTTAAGCACAAGATGAACCACAGAAGCGGTACAAAGGGGGTCGTAATATCTAACTTTTTCCATTGGACGAAGCTCGTGTGTCGCGGTGCGTGTTTTCTACTAAATATACCGTGTGTGCCCGCTAACTCTGGTCAAATTTTTCAACGACATTTTTTTTTTAAAAAAACATGGTGTGTGTACAATTATAAGATCTACTGTGCATGCTGATCAGACCTCTGAGTACAGAAATTCGTAGGTCTTAAAATTGTATCTTTCACCGTATTTTCTTTTTCCTTCTTTGTTTTAGTTGCACAGCTCGGCTAACGTTAGCTGGGACACCTTAAATAGTTTATGTAAGACTTTGAGTGATAGTGCGCGCAATAGTAATTCATATTCACCTGTTATACATATCACTCCTTGTTTTGTCGTGGGCAGTATAACAAATTGAATTACGTGCTACTCAGTTCGCTTTTTGCTCTCGGTAGAACTTTTGCCTTCCCTCACAGTGGCAGAGTACGGGATTTTTTAACAAACGTCGTACCTATACCTCTAAAGCAAAGCTTGCTCTCTGCACAAAAAGTCAGCTAACGAAAGAACTAAGGAAAACACGCGATGTTTCAAACAGAGATAGACATTGTTAAAGAGGCAACGTGACACTCGTGAAAGCAACCCTTTGAAGGGTGACTTACACTCCGAAGAGTGTACTCAGGAAAGAAAAAAGGTTAAAAAAATTATAATATATACAGGAAAAAATCGGTGTATCGACAAGTTTCCTTTCGGAGGCAAACAGTCGTGCGTGCATAGCACGGAGCCGGGCACGCAAAGTTTTCAAAGTGCCTCCTCGGGAACGAGGTTTTAAAAAGTCTGATACGTTCGGCGCGAAGGCACTGCGTTCGAGCCTACAGCTTTCTCCGGGCACCATGGGGTGCGAGAACGGAAGCGAGCGGCAAGGAAGGGGAAGAGAAGGACACGTCGTGGAAGGAAGCGTTCGGTGGGAGGAGACACACGAGGGGAGCAGGGGGAGGAAAGATGAGGGGGGGGTGGAAGGTTACACCCGAAGGACCTGCGCACGAGAAGTGAAAGAGAAAGAGAGGGGGTGTTGGAGGCGTCCCAACACGGAGGTGGTCTGACACGGCGATTAAAGCTGAGAGTGGCGCCCACGACGCATTAATTCCTCGCGACCGAAGGTAGGGGACGTCAGCGAGGCGCGCAAAACGGCGCCGATGCCTACTGCCTCCGCCGGTTTCTTTCTCCTTCCTCTTGCCTCTCACTTTTTATTGTTTTTGACCTGCTCTTCTGACGGATCTCCTCCTACTCCTTGCCGGTGTCACAACTCTTTTGCGTTGCCTTCATGCATGGCTGTATCCAAGCCGGTAGAACAGCTCTCGTTCCTCTGTTTCCACTTTCTCGCCCCCCCCCCCCCTCCCCTTTATTTCATTCTTTTCCTCGTCCGCCTGAATATCCTCCCTCCGTTCTCTCCTTTCTTCGTCGCCGAGCTTCCGACCTTTGCCAACAAAACCGCTTTCTCTCCGGCGCTCGCATAAATGTGTTTGCACACACGACGGGAGTTTCGGGGACGTACGCCCGACAGGAGACGTATATGTCTCACATACACACACCCTCTCTCTCTCTCCATCGCAGCTTCTTCGCTTCGGTACGCCACTTTCTCACTTTCGTCTCTTCCGCTCTTATTTTATCACGCGCTTCGCGTCCACCTCCCTGTACTTCCTTTCTTCTTCTCTGTTTTTCTTTGCTTTTCAACAAAAACTTTGCCCTGCGTCCTTTTGTTTCGGCCCGTTTCAATAGGGGAGAAAAGGGTTGAAAACGACGTCGTGATTTCGCGATATGGGCGCTTAACCGTAGCTAGCGACAAAAAATAAAAAAACGGGCAATGGTTTTTGTTTTTGGAAAAGTTAGAGGCCCTAACTTCTTTTTGAAAAGGATCTCATCAGAATTCGGTTTCTGATAGTTTTTTTACGCTCAGTTCGTCATGTTCCACTGTGCGTATCACGTCTCATGCGTGTACAGTACAGCTTCAGTTTCCACCCTATATATATATTTTTTTTCTTGTTTTCCCCTTGTGTCTCTTTGAACCCACGCATCCGGATGCGCAAACAAAAGCTAAGTGAGTTCATCGGCGCGTACAGAGCTCCTCGACTTCCCCCTGACTTCCTTTCGCTCTTGTTACGTTCCTTTTACTTTATCTTGTCCTAAGTTCTTTTTCCTTTTTTTTTCTAATTGTTGCCTCTAGATCGGTGTCACAAGCTGAAGCGCGACTCTTTCTGCTTGCACGCAGTGATCACAGCTCAACACTTCCCTTCACCAGCGACGCGCTCGCAGTTTCACATAGGAAGTTGTCGCGAGATCGTGCGCATGTGCGCGTCCAACGCAAGCCCCGATGCAGTCGGTGTAGCAGCTACAGTGGCGCAGGCAGGCGATTCGGCAACGGCGCCGTTTCAATTACGCGCCTTTCTTCCCCGCTTACGGAACGGTGATCGCATTTTCCTAAACCACATCCTGAAGGCACGTGCAACAAACTCCCCATCTCCTTTCGCCTTGTTTTGCGTATAGCGCGCTTTGGAGAACCGCCCGAGGTACGGAAGGAAGGCCCTTGTTTGTTTCGCACCTTAGTGCTAATATTTGTTCCCACGTAGGATACCTTGCCGCCCGCTCTATCTATGCCCTCTTTTCCCACTCCCGCTACTTTCACCATGTTTATGCCTTTCTTTTAATCTAAAATATTCGTTCTTATGCGTCCTGTTGATCCGTCGCTGTCGCACGCTGATTTCACTGGCGGAAAGCGGAAGCTTTCGCTGTTACCTGCCTGATCACGCTCGGGGCAAGCAACCTCTAGATGCTGGCGCGCTAGCACCCCAGCTTTCTTTGGCCGACATCCTTCGCTTTTCCATTGACTCGTACGCCTTGGGGTCCTTACCTTTGCTTCACCGGAGTCCCTCTTTCTCTTCTTCTTTTTTTGCCGCTCGTGGTTGTTTGTCTAACATTATTTATTTCTTCGCGTGCGAGTCACTTTCCTTCCGGTGCAAGCCGTTGTCTCCACGTGCTGATTTGGCGAACTGCCTCAGCCTCACGGACGTGTCGTATAATCAGTATTTTTCAACGCCGTTTTGCTGCCGCTAAGAGCTTTCCTGTGTTCCGCGAAGGTGCAGCGATGCGACTAAACAGGTGTCTCCCACAGCGTGCTCGACGGACGGGAGAGAGCCGAGTCGGTTGTCTGAGCAAGAAAAGTGCCCGCCGCGCGTCTGTGTCAGAGAGAAATGGAACGAGAAAAACGCTAGTTTTATACGCGGTCCTCAAGTAAGTCTCGGTCTCTCTACAAAACGCACACCCTGAAAGGAAGCTGAAAATGTTCGTGGAACTATTAGCGGATGAAACAGAAAGTTGTGTAAAACGAATAGCGAAAGAATCTATCGCCGATTCGAAAAAATAACGTGACAGAAACAATTGGTTCTCCGTTGGAAAATAACTCAACGATAGAAAGGATGGGCATACAGGTTTCACAGAAAGAAAGCCTCGGAGTCGCGTGGGAATTCCTCCTGTTCCGTGGTTCGAACGCGGGACCAACGCTTTCCCGGAGTGATCCCTCTGCCTGAAATAAGTTCTACGCAAATCTGCAAGATGCTGAGAAGGATTCACGAAAAGTAAATATTGCTGTCCACCCGATAACACAACTGCCGCGGAAAGGCGTTACATGGTCTTGTGTTCCATCTCTGGACCAGGATGACCTTTTTTTTCGAATGCGATGTTTTATTTCTGAAAAATATGTAAGCCTTACTTCTGTAGTTTCGCGCAACTCATTTGTAGGCTTAATTGCTACATTATGTCTCCTAATATATTTTTTCGCCAAATTTAGTTCGAGTTAGTTAGCTTGGACCGTATAACGGAAAACTATTCCAATATGTTTTTATTCCAATCTCCTGACGTCAAATTTGCGTAACCGCCGACGCAAGCATCGGGTACTGACCCGCTGGGTTGTCTGAACAGACTAATCAAACGCTTTCCTCGTTTATAGGAAGTAACTTTTGTTTGCTTTAAAAACGAATAACATTGCCTACACTGAGCGGCTTGTCTTTTCTAATTGGCTGACAAAAGGCGAGGAGCACGCTCAAGTGGAGAGGGATTCGATGGGGGCGAGGCAGTGCACTGAAAATCGATAACCGAACGAATAGGGTGGCGCCGGCGTCTGCGATTGGTTCGTCTTCCCCTACTTTGCTTGAGGTGGCTGGACGACAATCGCGCCGGCATGCAACGAAAGGTTCAGAATGCCACTAAAACGGATTCTCGGCAAAGCGGAGTTGGCAGAGTGAGGTCATAAACGTGCGGAATGATCTCGATAACGTTACACAGCCGCGCAAGAAGTTTTGTTGTACGCAAATAAACCCATGTTCGCCGGCAGGTGTGACTACCCAGTGCCTGAGCGATCGGCGGCAGCCATCTTTTATTCCTTTCGGAACGATGCAGCCCGCGGCTATTCAGAAAAAAGTTCACTTTTGTTCGGCATATTAGTGCATCTTAAGCGCATACACATCACTTTTACGCGGTGAGTTATTGCGGTTTTGTGACATCGCATGACAGGCTGGTGAAGTGGGTGCAGCCCGAAAACCTTTGACCAATAGCCGACGGCTAATGGCTAATAGCTGGGGGGATATTCTGTAAGAGTCCACCTAGTGGGCTGTCCATTTCGGCCGCTGCTGATTGGATGCTGCTGTATGAGAGAGGAGGAGACGAGCGGCCCTAGCAAATCAGCAGCGGCGGAAATGGACAGGCAGTCCACTATAGGTGGACTCTTACAGAATACCCCCTTGCTTTTCTTTTGTTCGATCTAATCATGCATAATCAGTGTGTACGCGCCATATCAGATGGGGAGCTATAGCGGTTTTCGTGACGCCACGTGACAGACAGGCGAAGTGGGGCTGGTTAAAAAAATGTTTTTGCCAATCGCGGAGGGCTAATAGCAGAATTGGAATGGAAAAGTTGGAATAGCTTTACGTTATAGCGCCCCTTACGTTTGGATTTATTAGGTGATACTTATTATTGATGTATTCTTTCAAAACTCTACTTCTAGTTATTCTACATACCAATGTTCAATCAGCGGGTAATATTTTGTTGTTGTTTTTTTCGGTTTTGCACTTCGTAATTTATTATTTTTTCCTGGCGGGTTCTTGGACAATGCCTCAAAGTGAGTTGTGCCGCTGTAACTTAAGGCTCTACATAGACATCGCGATTACAAATCCGCGTATACTTCGGAGAGCAATGGGACAGCTATTCCGACACTTCCCAAGAAGCATTCTGTGGCCCCATATAGTCCGTTCGTTGAACGGCATCGACGACAACTAAGCAAACCGAAGAAGCCAGGCTTCAGGGCAAGATAGGATGACGAAACACGACCGATGCTCGCGTGGATCACGTGGTGGGGGAACCGCGAATAAGACCAACCAACCGCAGCTAAGTCCACTTCCCACAGGTCGGAACGAGTGGTTTCCGCAGAGCTGAGCTCCCTTCCTGTCGTGGGTCACCACGTGAACGGTGCCAGGTCGAGGGTTGCGCAACCTGTGCTCTGTCCAGATTATTCCGTGCAGGGCTGCCAAAGGCGACGAGCCAGGAAGCTTCCATGTTCTAGAAGCTATAGTTACCTTTTACCTTCACCGTAACGAGTATCTTGCTTACACGAAAGCGTCACTGTTTCTTTCGGGTAGACCTGCGTTTGCTCTTAACGCTACGATTGAGACGTTGATTTGTTACAAAATGTCATCATCATCATCATCAGCAGCAGCATCATCATCATCATCATCTTCATCATCATAATGATTTATTACTCCCTTAAAGGCCCCTGCTTGGGGTATTACATAATGAGGGGGGTTAGTACATATACAGAATACACTAAAATTGGTCCGTAATACAAAGTGTGCATAAACGTGATAAGTCATTGAATGAATAAAGATCAGTAAAAAAACAATAGGATACACATGGTCAAGGAGGGATATCACTAAGACATACTAGAAAAAGAACATTACACACCATACAAACGGCGGAGTGAAATACAATTCAAGAACGCTTGGTACAGAGGAGCAAAAGTGAAAAGAAAGAGAGAGAGAGATAAAGAGGAAATGCAGGGAGGTTAACCAGATATCAGTCTCCGGTTTGCTACTCTACACTGGGGATGGGAGATAGGGGTTAAAAAGAGGACAGAGAGAAAAACGTTAAAAAAAAGAAACACGCACACACGGAGGCACACACACACACACACACACACACACACACACACACACAAGAGGCGTTCCAGTTAAAGACGTTCACTAAGGCCGGTAGATCGCAAAAAGCGCAATAGTGCTTGCACGGCCTTCTTCTGTGACGGTAGGTCCTTTCGACAGTGTAAAAATCTTTTTTTACGATAGCGGTTGGTCGTCCAGCCGGTCAAGTTCGTGGCGAAGGCATTCCCTCTGTGGACTGTACTGCGGGCAGGCGCACAAAATATGTTCAATCGATGCTTCATGGCCACAGTGATCACAGGTTGTCGGTCATCCCTATGCGGAATGCATAGGCTTTGGTGAAGGCAACGCCCAACCACAGTCGATATAAAAGCGTGACGCCGAAATTGAAAAACAAAGCATTATTGAAACGAACAAAAATAAATGTGAACTGTAGTTAATATAAGGATTACATAGGTTGTGTGGATAATAAATCACGAAATTTTGCATGATCACGTTCGCGGACTATCAATTCGGGAACTTTCTTCCATTCCGCTATAGCAGTAGGCAAGAACGAGTTAAAGGCGTTAGTAGAACCATGAAGACGCTGAACGCTCAATGAATTGAAAAGACGACGAGAAGTGCGGATCGGCGGGAGAAGGAGCGTTCCATGTAAATGCGGAAATGTGTATTCTGTGAAACAAACAGAGTAAGGCAATTCGACGTCGGTATGCTAGAAAAGGGAGGCTGAGGGAGTTCGTTATTTCACTGAAGCTGTGCTTGTAGTCAAAATTAGTACATATAAACAGCGCAGCGTGGTTTTGGACTGCTTCAATGATGTTAATGAGGTAAATTTGATGGGGGTTCAAAATACACGCAGCATATTCAAGCTTTGTGCGTGCATATGTATTGTAGGCTAGGATAGATTTCTTCTGATGAATCCCAGTGACCTCGACGTGTCTGCTGCAACCTTTGTTATGTGTTCAGCCCGGGTAAGTTTTGTAGTAATTAAGACGCCAAGGTACCGATATTCCTGTACTCGCGATAGCGGTGTCGAGTGCTAAGAGTATTTATAAATTGAGGTAAAGCGTTTTCGAGAGACATTCTAAATTTACATTTCGAAACATTAAGTTTCATCATCCCCTTTGAGCACCAGTTTTCAATTAGGTTTCAGTCATTCGGCAGATGTACGTGATCTTGGTGGTCATTGATTCAGCGGTGAAGTATGCGGTCATCTGCGAATAGACGGATTGTCGATGAAATTCCGTTAGGCATGTCGTTGATGAATATTAAGAAAAGAACGGGCCAAGAACTGAGCCTTGAGGGACACCGCATGTTAGTTTTGTTGTTGAAGAATGCTGACCTCCTATAACAGTAAACTACACTCGGTCTGTTAAAATGCAGTTTATCCGCCGTAAGAATAATGGGCCGAGACTGAGCGCAGCTAGTTTATTGATAAGTCATTTGTGAGCAACGCGATCAAATGCTTTCGAGAAATCGATGTAAATAACGTCAGTCTGAAACAAAGAATGTAAGTTAAGATGAAGGTCAGCAGTAAATTCATAAAGATGCATTTCACAGGATAACACAGGATGAAAACCACGTTGTTTTGGATAAAAAATAAGTTATCATCGAGCTGTTATGCTATGTGTGTATATATGAAACAGAGCACGCCAATAACGCTCGTTTTTAGCCGGTCATCTTGTTATCCCTGTTATCCATCTTATCTTTGTTTTCCGCTTTTCCATTCCCCTGCTGTAGGGTAGCCAACCGGACGTTATTCTGGTTAACCTCCTTGCCTTCCACTTATCTCTTTCCTTCCTTAGCCGGTGCCATTTTTTTTTTTTTCAGTAGTAATCACAACAACAAACGCCTCGACGGTCAGAACAAGAAGAGGGAGGGAGGGGGGGGGGGGTTATTGGCTGTTATTATGACGTTTCTGAGAGCGGAATTAAGCCCTGTAGTACATGCCGACATTCCCTCACACAATATTGCTCCTCCTGTGTCAGGGTCTCGAATATCGGTGCGAGAAACAAGTAGTAAAGATTCTTTATTAATACCAGCAAGTTTATCGCGAACCTAGCCACACATACAAAAAAAAAGAAAACACAGGACGAGTCTTGTGATTGTGCACGCGCTCCTTTCGCCACGCGGTAAAGTTGCGCTAAACTTCGCGCAAGAACCACGCACCGAACTAGCCCACTACAAGGTTTAACCGAGTGCAGATGTCATTTACGTACGCTCCAAAGCCGCCTCATCAGAGGCATAGACGTAGTGATCTCCTTTCTATTTTTCGCGCCCTTCTTCACATCAACCACGAAACCGCGGCATCCTTACGCTGCACGCATGTTGCGGGAAATGAACTGTGTGGCAAATGCGATAGGGAGGCAGGCGAACAATGTAGTATACGATGCCAGGAGAGTGCGAGGACCGTGAACTTCTGGCTGCGCCGCGCCTGCTCCCTGAGTCATCGACGCGGTAGAGATGCACGTCTGCTGAGGTGGCAACGTAGCTGACGCGGCGTTTCTTCAGCGCCCCCCTCGCGCGCACTTATCCGAGCTCCGTATCGCGTGACGGAAGCAGTTGCCCGAACGGCCGCCGGGCCGGGCTTCTGTACTAATGCTATTTGCTCAATCCCTGGGCGCCGCCGAAATGGGCGCCCGTCGTATTCGGGCCACTCGTCTAAATCCCGCGCCTTTCGGCTTGCGGTATATACTGTTTCTCTATGATTCTTTTCTTCGCAGAGCGCTTGCTTGTCCCGGTTTTTCCGTTGTCACATTCGCTTAAGATCAATTTGCAAGCTTTCGATGCGGCATTGTCGAAAGCTTGCTCATACTGTACTAGCGACTTTGTTAAGAATTTTCTTATATAAGTATCAGAATGAAACCTTTTTCGCGCTCCTCTTTCCCGATGACTATGACACAGCTGGCTTTTGGGTGACGAAAATTTTTTTCTTGTCATATATATGATGGTGCAGCTAGAGAAAGCAGCAAAAGTGTAACTGTAGAAGTATCTTTCTTTCTTCTAACCTATGTTATCGCTATATGATTAAGATATATGGCTCATATTACAAAGCCGTACGTTAGATAGCCTCGCATCAGAAGGCCTTGCCAATGAACAGAGACTCCCGAAAGCACCATGCCACTGACATACTGTTCATATGAATGAAAGAAAAAAAAAACAGTGAATTCGGCCCTACTATTTGTTTGTTTCAATCTGAAAACAGATAGGATTAGGTAAAGGAAGGTGGAAAATTATTTCTAAGAAAAACAATAATATGTTACGTATAGTAGAGTTTTCAAGATCTTGACATCGCAAAAATGTCGAAAACGTATTACATGAGCTGAACAAATGAACCCATTTAAAGTGAGAGCCCGGCTTCTCCTCCACCTCCCTTTTCCTCTTGCGCTCTCGGCTACTCCGAAGAAAAGGGGAATCAAGATAAAACGCGGCGCGGCCACGGTTAGACGGGCCATTTGCCTGTGACGTATGTGGCATGGCGAACGGGGCTTACCACCGGCGCAGTGCGTGTATTCGGCCCCCGAAAACCGCACGGCGCTCGTGCACAGCGCGCGTCAAGACTAATTGTCCCCCGAATTGGAATGGCGCTGCGGGTCGGGGGAAACTGCCGCCCAATCCCGGGGTTAATGTCTGAGCGGCGCATTCGTCAAGCGACCGCGGGCCGTCTTGGCTGCCTTAGCAGCTAACGAATTTGCTCGGCGGGCTCCGTCCCTGCTGCTGCTGCGCGCGGCTACGGGGCCACTGTAGGCAGCGCGTATAGTAGTAGTATAGCCGTAATTTGCTTCCACGTGGTGCCCGTTTCCGACGAGAGAGGAGTCTATGCTGGCATCGCCGCCCCGTTTGTCACGGAGAGGAAATCGCTTTTTGATTGTGTTGCACGCCACGTCGATCGCGGTTCGTTTTGCTTGGCACGCGTTTACTTTACTTCGAGCACGTGTCTATAGCTGCGCGGACCTAAGGTTAACGAGTCTACGTAGGGTGGGTTACACCAGCGAATGGGATTGAGAGGATAGAAGTAACACTGTTCCCGGTTTCAGGAAGGTTGATATAAGTTCTACTCGGCCATCGAAAGCTTGGACAATTCGATCGGTTTTCTGAAAGTAGGGTTCTACGATCCCAGCCTTGGCAGAAGTTTGTGCAGGAGAAGGATTCTTAATCTATATGTTATTACATAATGTCTGAATATATATTCAGTTGGAAATTCGTTTTCTTTTGCCTTTATTATACATAAATACAGAATGCATTCGTGACAGTCGTCTTAAGGGCAAACTGAAAACTAAGCACATTTTTTCTCGCTTGCAATCCAGCCTTCCCTTCTTCTATAAACATTCTCGAATGAACATTTGTTGGCCTTTATCAATAAAGGGCTGCCTCTCTCTCCTCTCCCTCTCTCTTTCTGTTGGTCGGTCAGTTGGTCAGTCAGTCGGTCAATCGGTCAGTCATTCAGTCAGTCACTCCGTGCGTCCGTCCGTCGGTCTCTTTCTCTCAGTCAGTCAGTAAGTCTATCAGTCAGTCAATCAGTGATCATTGTCTGTCAGTCAATCAGTCGGTCGGTCAGTCGGCGCGTCCATCGGTCCATCCGCCTCTCTCTCAATCAGACCATGAGTCGATCAGTCAGTCAGTCAGTCGGTCGGTCGGTCGGTCGGTCGGTCGGTCGGTCGGTCGGTCGGTCGGTCGGTCGGTCGGTCGGTCGGTCGGTCGGTCGGTCGGTCGGTCGGTCGGTCCATCCGTCCGTCCGTCCGTCCATCCGTCCGTCCGTCCGTCCGTCCGTCCGTCCGTCCGTCCGTCCGTCCCTTCCTTCCTTCCTATTTCCCTCCCAGTCAGTCAATCAGTCGACCAACCGACCGGCAGGCTTTAAAGTTTATTGGTCCTGTATAGTAAACACAGCAGCTTCCTAAAAGAAATGCAGAACGCCACAATGGCTTAACTTGGCATCAGCACTCGTTTTCATAATTCAAGGTGTTCCACAGAAAATTAACATGCAGTATAATTGACGTACTTGGCATATACTTAATGTTAAAACTCAGACAGAAAATGAAACTTGCGCATGCGCACGCGAGGCACATTCTTCCGCTTGTTAATGTCTCATTTCTAGCTTGTATGTATGGTCGTGCAACCTGAGAACTATGTCCTGAATTCTGTTTGATTAGAAAATTTGCACCCCGGTCTATTACAAGATTGCCGCATAAGTAACACCGCACATTCAGCGTTTTTTTTTTTCTATAATATAATATAGTGAGAGCCCGACGCTTCTAACAACCGCATGGCAAAAGTGCACAGTCGGGTGCAACTACCCTAGCCGACTGAGCTTCTGTGAATCCGAATGATGCAACATTTTCTAATAAGCGTGTTGCCTGTGTACCGGGGAAAAAAATAAAGCAGTAGGGGAGACGTGAAAAAAGAGACGCGCCGATTGGGGAACAGCAAAACAAGCAGGCAGCCACCCGAGCTTTTTGCCAATCAGCATAATGCGAAGAGACCCAATGCAACGCCGACGGGGTGGCTCAACGCACGGCAGCCTGCGGCCTCGCCGAGTCCGCCGTTGGGCTGAAGTCATTCGCAAAAGAGCAGCGTCCGGGGCAGCAGCATTCGCCGGCATGCCTCCGCGGCGGCGTTCGGGGTCCATCGTGTCAATTAGGACCGCCGCGCAACTCCGGCAGGCGAGCGTGTCGCGCCTGCAATCATCGCGCAAACCTCGATGCGCAATCACCGTGTCACGGGGCGGGTTGGAAGAGAAACAGGAGCAAAACAAAAGAAGGAAAGGAAAGAAAGAAAATAGGCTGAGAGCTAGAGGAGCGGCTTGACGCGAAAGAAGGCCTGCCGTGTGGTCCCGTGAGCGCCGCGACGACGGTGGCCCCTGGTGCCGCCGCCAACTAAGTAACGCGGCGTGGTACATATACTAGGGGACGTTCGGCTGGGATTTCCGGCGTATGTATTTGAGCGACGCTTTCTAATTAGAAGACTCGCGCGCGGCACACTATAGCCTTGGAGGGACTTGTGCTATAGGAACGGCGGTCTCGTCGCCAGAACATTGGCGAACGATGGCGCGACCTCGGTGCGCGTTGTGTTCGTAGAAAGACACAAAATGGCCGAGAAAACGACGTCATAGGTTCGACCGCTTAAATGGGACGGAGTTATTTCGTGGCATTATCACGGATATTAAACTCTACACGCGTTAGCGATACCTTATAGTCGCGAGTCATCAGCAATGTACCAAACATCATGGTAGCGCCTGGTAAGAGAGACAGGAGCTTACTCAATCTGTTCCAAATCAACTTAGGGGCGATGGGAAATTCCGCAGTAGAGGGCCCGGGATTCATGCTGCACGACCTGGTGCTCTTTAATGTGCCCACAATGCTTGCCATACAGGCGTTCTTGCATTCCATCACCATCGGAAGACATCCATTTAGGGCGGTAACTGAACCTGTAGTCACGTGCTCAGCAGCACAAAAATGAGCCTCTGAGCCATCGCGGCTTGTAAAAATCACTCGGTGTACCTCGGTAAAGGGTGAACACCAAACCTAATGCACCGAGGTAGTAGACAGGTCACGTCACGAGCAAATGGGGCCTGTACGCCAGCATCAAGATGCCGATGATAGTATTACACTTCTCAGTGGTGCCCAGGCCGAGGGGCCCGCGACAAATACCTGTGTTGTACCGCAGAAGGGGCTCCAGTGGTGCCCCTGGAGGCCAGGAGCTGTGGAGGGCGAGTACGGCATCTATGCTCCGGAGCGTTAGATCACCGTGGCGACAGCACTATACGTTAACCCTCGCGTTTATCCTGATGGAGTATTCTGTAAGTGTCCACTTAGTGGCCATGCCCATATCGTCTGCTGCTGTAGTTCTGATTGGCTGGGATGGGTTACACGTCAGAAGAAGGCAGGCATGTCCATGCAATCAGCACTTCAGCAGCAGACGAAATGGACATGTGCGCTAGGTAGACACTTACAGAACACCCCCTTGGAGTCCTTCTTTTATGCGAAGCATATTAACGTAGGTTTCGGGCCTTCGCGCGACGCCCGGCGGTGGCCACCATTGACCCTGAAGTGGGGTCACGTGACATGACGTCACGTGACGACGTCACACAGGCTGCAGATGGGGCCTCATATCGCGCCGTCGGTCGCCTCCCGGCGGTGGCCACCATTGACCTTCAAGTGACCTTCAAGTAGGTCACGTGACATGACGTCACGTGATGACGTCACACCGGCTGCAGATGGGGCCTCATATCGCGCAGTCGGTCGCCTCCCGGCGGTGGCCACCATTGACCCTGAAGTGAGATCACATGATGTGACGTCACGTGATGACGTCACACCGGCTGACGATGGGCCCTCATATCGCGCCGTCGGACGTCGCCCGGCGGAGGCCTCCACGCTTCGGTTCGCGCCGTCGCGCGCGACGCGGCGGCGGCGCCACCATCGCGGCATCACGTGATATGTGACGTCACGCCAGGGATGAAGCTGCGCGCACCCGCCGTCACGTCAGTCTCTGTGCCCGCAACCGCGCCAGCGTCGTTGCGCCGGGCGTGTATGCGGTCAAGATGCCTCCAAACGCTAAGGATACGCTAAGGTTAAGCCCAGTGGATGCTTCGCATCCACTGGGCTTAACCTTGATAAGCCTCCAATTTTTTTCAACCCTCCAACGCCAACGAAAATATCAGAATGAATAGACATCTTATTAACACATTTTTTTTTTTGCGAAACGGGGCAAGAAGAAAGTATTGGCAGCTTTATATTTCGGACGATGCCATCGATCGCCATCGCTTCTTCAGGTGTGGTTAAGTCAGACGCGATCATCATTGTGCTGCGCTTTAGCATGAACGATGAAGCTATACCAACTAGGCCCTTTTCAAGCTCTGCTTACTTTCGAGAAACTTGCTCGGAACCAAGCTACTGCCGCTCTATGCTGTGTGACCGACAACGATCGCCTCCCGAACGACGCGTGTGTACGCGTTTTCCACAGCCACAGCAAGCCAGCCGCGACTGCCGCTGGCTGGCTTGCTGGCGGGGCGAAGCATCGTCCCTCAGTTGCGTCGGTGCTGTTACGAGAGCAAAGATCATTATGGCAGATGTAGTTTATGTTGAGCGAGAGCGTGGTGCTGCGTGCTCCAGCAACACGTGACTTGATTAGCGAAAGTAACTTTCGCTGGTTTCACGGGCCGGGGGCTTTGTTATGCTTCTGAGGCATGGGACGCCACAGCGAAGGGGCGGAGTGGAAGGGGGTGGAAAGGGGGATGGCGAATGCGCCGCGGGGCTTCTTTCAACGCGTCTCGAAGTCTTTTGCCATGCGGAAGATGGAAATGACAGGGTACACGGCTTCGTTTGCTACTTTCGTTTGTTTGTTTTGTCTTTCTCAGATCACTGGGAACGATGATTGATATCTGGCATGCGCTGCGCTGCTACATGTTGTGAACGAACCCAACTGTTTAGCGCAATTGGTCCTTATTCAGAGGACGTGTTTTCTCGCACAGCACTCAAATGAGCAAATGAAATTATTCCCAGTGTTTTAGAATGTCTAGAGTTCTTTTCGTCTTATTTAACGTGTACTGTCTTTGCAGATAACACTAAATAATACTAACCATATAAAGCCAGCCGGCAATAAAGCCATGGAAAGCGTAGAGTAATTAGCTGCGGTTGAAATTGAAAGGTAGAAAACGATGGGGTAAAGGGATAATTAAAGTGGACGAAAATATAACTTGTAGCCGGTGGCCGTGGGAGACGAACCAACAAGCTCCGCATTACGCGTGCTTTGCACTACCATTGTGCTACGGTGACGGCTATCAATCCGCCCACTATCCTGGGTATTTATGTGTTCTATATCAAGCTCTGGGTGTGTTATCAAACGCCATTCAGGGCCATGGTGGGTGGATGGGGAACATCTTCTATTTCTTCATAGCGTAACGTAAGACGCGAACTTCGGAAAGCAGGCACGTGGCTAATAAACCCTCGTATGCTACCTAATTGCATCAAGGCTGCCAGAGTCGAGGCCCTCGCTATGAATGAACGAGAAGAATGGAAACAGAGGTGCTCTTTTTTTATTACTCATGACCATTTAAAGCCAACAGCCAATGAAGCCAAGGAAATCATGAGGGTAACTAGCTGCGACTGAGATTCAAAGGTAGAATATAATGACGAAAAAGGAAAACGAAAGCGGACGTTCCGATAACTTGTCGCCGGCAGGAGACGAACCCGCGACCTCCTCATTACGCGTACAATTGATCCTGTATATACGAGAAGGTATGTAGGAAATGACGGCGCCTTTTTGTAGCGGACCTACAACATGCTCTCGATACTGTTAGTTAAAGCATTTTCAGGAGAAAGCAATTTGCACGCATTATATTTTACCCAGTAGCCTAGAAATCTCGATCACATAATTCTTTGAGGTCTGCTTGGCCATCCTAAAGAATATCATCCCTCCTCTAGCTTCACCTGGCCTCAGAAAACTCTAATCTTCTGCCAATGTCATAGTAACTTGATGTCTTTCGGGAGTTTTACATCTCCGTACTAGTTGAACAAATGGCTATGTAAATTTTGCCGCTGAAATCGCCTTCTATGTCTACCTGTACACGTCTATTTCTAACACGCACCAAAGTGTCTCCCGATGAACAAAATCATCAGACATTACTACTCACATAGGTCTGCAAGTGTGAAATAAGCACACAATAGCGACAAAAATGACTTTTCAGCTCAATTCTTTGTAATTTCATCTGATATAATATTATTGGCTGGGCTTTTTTTGGCACCGAAGAAAAGTCTGATTTTACGATAATCATACAGAATTACAAGGAGGTCATCTCAGAGAAGCGAACGCTGACACGCAGATACAATAATTCCTATGAGAAGAAGCTTAGTATAAGAACAAACAATTTTAGGACAGCGATCCCAACTGACGCCTGTACTAAATGTAGCTGGCGCACTGATTCGTTCTGTGCGGTATACGGGCCTTCAATATAAGCTATATTCATTTGGGTGTACACGTTCATGTGCGCTAGTTACTGTCTTCCCTTTTCCCTTTTTTTTCTCTTTGCGTTCCCTTTATTCCTGTTCCCCTGTTGATAGACAGGGTGATCGAAAACTGGATTGATTTCTTGATACCATTCCCATCTTTCTTTGCCCCCTTATGTCCCTGTCTACGTGAGCTAGCCCATCAAATTTTCATTGCGTTCTATTGGTGACTTCCTAATACAAAGTTTTAGATCATCCGTAAATGTATTGAAGTTTAGGGAGTGTTCAGTTAGCAGAGGCGATGACGTAAGTGACCGTGCAGGTAGCGCCATTGTGAGGAGGAGAGCTTAACTAGCGAGGTCACAGAGCTATTATTACAGTAATCAACCATAATTTACTGTTTCCATAAAGCGCCGCCATCGACGCAATTGTTAACAAGCAGTCCTCTCATTCCACTTCGATTTATTACATTTCACATCCATGTAAGATAAAAAAATGTTCCCGATGTCTTGCGGCTGGACAAAGCACCGCAAGATCTCGCTACCAGCAGAGTTACTGTTAATATACATCTCCGGTATACGGCGGTACCCCATCATTCCGTAAAATGCAATATTGTACGGACAAGGCTAAGGCTCTCTGAAGCGCACTTTAGTATACGCTGTAAAAACTTGTGCGTTGCAGTTACCCCTCACACATTGTGCCGAAACGTATGAGATTCGGGACGGCTTGTGGAGCACCGCCAACAACGAAGCTAACAACGACACGGCTGTGATCTGTAGAGTCCTTGAAAAACCTTCATTAAAATAGTTTTTTGTCTCGACGTAACCTCTTGCATTTAGAAGACTTGGTGGTTGCATCGACAAATATATTCCTTGTGATGCAGTGAATGACAACGAAACTTTGCGTTTGTTGAGGTATACTTGTCCTTGACCAGTACCTTCTCTACCAGCTCAGTGACTGCCACGAGCAGCGGATCGGCTCTTTCGGAGCATTCTCGCCTGCACACAACTTTATGAACCCTGGTTCCGCACCACAATATCCTGTTTAGCAACGATGTAATTTATGGAAGCAGAAATTACGCGAAGCTGTTGTGTCGCAGACTCGTATGAAACATGCTCGCGGAAAAAAAAGATTAGAATTTTAATTATCCCGCATTAAATTTCCGAGGTATTCATAGTTCCCTTCGGAGTTCTTTGTTATTGGCCGCTCCATTGGCTATAGTCTCATCCCCTAGAATTATTAACTGGCTCTCGTATAAAAGAATAGTTATTGTCTACAAACGGCATATGAGCATGGAGATATGAGCATGAGTCAGATGAAGCATTGAAATTTAAGGCCTAATAGAGAAATGCAGTCGAGCATTTGCGAGCACCAAGCAACGATAGATTAGAGGGAAGAGAGTTTGAGAGCAGGGCTAGAGAAAGGTTGGACGGCTAGTGATAATATAATTGCTTGTCCAGTCAGTAGCGAAAATATAATTATGGACTGAACTATCAAAAAAGAGTAGTTACATTGAAGAAAGGGTGAGATAGCTACGGAAGCAGGGTGAACTGAAAGTATACTTCTACGCGAAGAAAAAGAACACCACGCAGCTGACACAAAGGTCAAGCTCTCCAGCGTCGACTCAAGAAACGCACTAAATGCGATGCCGCTTATGGACAGACGCGCACTGCAAAAGGCGACGGAACTTGTCCTCGATGAAAAACAAAGCACGGCGGGCGCATTTCATTGAAAGCCGGTCCCTCTCAACTCACGTAAGACCAGTGACTGCGGCGGCGGAGCAAAGACTGCCACGGAGCGAGTGAAGGCATAGGGTGCTTCTTAATAAAACATAGGCGCTGAACGGAACAAGGATCCCTGTTAGCACAAAGCAGATTCCAAGAAGAAGACGTGCGGTGAACGCGCGCGCACCGCGTCGCCGATGCCGATAGCTGCCACCGGCGCACCGCCTTCGAGCATCGGGCACCATGCCGCTGTCGTCCGAATGAAATTACACGAGCCCTCAGTCCCGGAGCAAGCAAGGCGGGGTTTTTCCTGGCAAAGGTCGGAAATAAGAAGCCAACAACCGCTGCTCCTGAACGAGTAATAAAATCGAGAGGGAGAAGAAAAGAAAAGAGTGCCGCGCGAAGGAAAAGAGGCAGGCGACGCCGAGAGTCCAAAAACGGGGTGCAATGACGCCGAAATGAACTGCTCAGCTGGCCTCTCCCCTCTGGAAGGAGAGTGACTGCTGCTGCTCTCCTTGTCGGTAAAATGAAGAGTGATCAGACGAGGGCAGTGAGGGGCAGCCGAGAAGCGCAGATTCGGGGAGGGAGCAGAGAGAGCGGAGCGTCACGGCGAAAGGGAAAGCGAAGTCGCGTAAACGCGGCGCGGGCGGTGAAGGGTTCGCACATTCAATATTTTGCGCCAAGTCTTCACAACGACGTGCTCGACACTCGCGTATATGAACACTGCCAGTTCAACAGGCGGCACAGTCATAGGATATTATAATACTGAAGCGTGCCTATAAGTATTATGCTACAAGGCGAATGCTTTCGCAGTTGCCTATTAGTCAGCAAGCGGGTTTCCCGGCCGTCTAGCGCCGTATTTCAAAATGTTTGCGCGCAACCGATGTGTGCGCGTGCAACGTGTGCGCTTGTGCGTGGGTGCGCGCGCGTGTGTCATCTGCTGACTGTTTCAGCGCGTTAGTACTTACATTGCCATGATTTCACGTCATAACAAAAGCATTGATGTATGACATTATTTGGCAGCAAGAAATGCATACCTTTCATCAGAAAAAAAAAGGGTTGGTGGCGCCTAACCTCTTACCATCTCGAACGTTTTCTGATTGAATAAGAAAAACAAGTTTCAGAGCGTAAACGATTGTCTGAAAGTAAAAATTAAATTATGGGGCTTAATTATGGACCTCAGGTTCTTTAACTTGCACCTAAATCTAAGTACACGGGCGTTTTCGCCTCCATCGAAATGTGGCCGCCGTGGCCGGGATTCGATCCCGTGACCTCGTGCTCAGCAGCCCAAGAACATAGCCACTGAGCAACCATGGCGGGTGTGTCTGAAAGTAGCACTGAAATGTAACTTACTTAGTCGAGTGGTCGTGTTCGGAAAGTATGTACCTGAGCAGTAACAGAAGTGCACGTGACTCCTTTGATCCTGTTTCGTACTTGTACACGGACGCAGTGGTGCCCATTCAGGCTAGAGGCACTTCGCACAGGGTGACCTCTGTACCTTCCTGCTATTAAATTTCTTCCTCGCTCTCTCTCTCAGTGATGCCCATGTGGTCACTAATCTTTTGGTATTGTAGTTTAAGGAAGTTCGGAAATATGTCAGAAACCCACTAGCCCTGCATTACATCTAGCGAGACTACCTGGCATGAGCAAAAACTAACGGGGATTGTCCGATATACGCGTACATCCAATCTGCTAGTATTTCTACCTCCAACACGAGAGTGTTAGAGCCAGGACTGCGGACGTCGGCATCATAGCGCGTGAGGCGGAGGGTGGAACGGGCGTTGCGGGATCGGCTCGCGTCGCTCCTTTCACGATCACTAAACTGGGCTGAGTGGTGAGGCACGGCAGTGCTTAATGAATTTTGCGCTTACTCGCTCGGTGGTGCTTTTCTTGTGGAGGCGATATCGCGCCTTTAATTTCGGCCGGCATTTCGATTAAAAGGGACCCCACCCCCACGCACGCGGGGGCGTCTGGCTCGGGACGGGACCGCGCCACGAGTTGGGGAACAAGACGGCCGAGAGAACAAAAAAATATATATATTTTCCTCGGGACAAAATGCTTTCCCAGCCACCGGAGGCGCCATGCGTCTAGCGAAGCTCCTAAGCAGGCGTCTGGACCCCTCACACATCTCGCACTCTCTCTTGGGCGTTCTTTTAATTTGCCTTTCGCTTGTCTTGGCTTTAGTTTGTCCTTCCAATCTACTCTCTTCCTTGCTTTTTTTTTCTTGGCACGCATTTATTGACGGTGTTTTATCACGAGCTTGCGCGCGCGGGGGCGTCATTTTATTGCTCAGAGAACTGAACCGGGCAGAAAGTTTCTGCGCTCGTAGTTGGAGATGAAAAAGCCAGTCGAATGACAGGCAGAAGAAAGTGGCCAGCTTTGCTTCGTTACCGGGGGTTTAATAAGGCTGTCACGTGTTGCCCTAGGGTGAGCCTGTGCACCCCTAATATTGTGTAAGTAGAAAGCGCGGTTACTTAGTGAAACATATGTGTGCCCTAAACGAATACATTGGGCACGTCGTGCTACTTGAACGGCTGTTCAAACCACTCAACCTGTAGACGCAACGGTTGCTACGTTCGAGGGGCATCAGCAAATTGTCCATCAGACGCAAAGCCCGTTGCACTGTGTCAACGGAGAGAACCCGGTGGTGTAGGAATTTTTTTGTCTTCGTCATGCTTTTAATGCCTAAAGAAGATTCAGCAATTCCCTCACGTTCTGCTGTCATCCTTCCCTCGGCACCTGATGGGAAGCAGTAGCATTAGCGCCGTATGGGCAATATAGACGTTGATCTCTCGGTGATTGGTACATTAAACTGTCTTCTCGTTCTTGCAAAGAATGAAAGTGAAATTACTGATTTGCAAGTTCTTATTTCTTGCATTTTCCTGCAGTTGAGAAATGCGACACACCATGCCCTGGTGTCTTATTAGCTATGCCAAAACCCCACTCTACAAAGTTTGCCTTAGAGTACACTGCAGTCCAAATTGCCGAGTGCGTTATCATTTTTTTCCGAACTGCAACGAAAAAAATAGAACGTTAATAAAGGAAAAAAAACAGTGAGATCAGCCTGAGGTGAGATGCCTATATCCTCCAGTTCTGCAAAGAGAGAAGGGAAAAAAAGTGCAGACCAAGAAACGACCATGAGAACAGGTAGCATGGCTAGACTATACGCAAATTCAGCTACGCTGTAACCATTCAGAGGCATGAATCTGAACTTGTTTCGTCCGAAAGTTCACGTAGAGCACGGATTTATCGCACAGGTAACGTACAGTAAGGACGAGGCGTCAGCAAGACAGGCTCATTCAGTCGCCTTATAGCAGGGATGGCTCGCACAAACATTTAATAACGAAAATAATAACATATTTAAGGATGCGTTCCTAAATGTTCTATAGAAAATGCGTAGTCCGCAGAAGAATGCGTTCGCGAATTCGTTATTATTTTCGTTATCAAATGTTCGTGCAGGCCGTCTCAGGTCGCGGTAGAGAAGCCGATAGTGCTGCGGTTGTCACGCATATTGTGGGAAGGAGCAAGTCTATGGCTGACACTTTTCAGGCTGTTCGCAGGGATCAGTCTGGAGATTTCGTGCATGCGACATGGCACATATGGTGTTTTGTAAAACCGACACTTATTCTTAGCCTCTGCCATAGGCTCACATGAATACGCTTGATGACATGAGGCGTGTCTAATGTCACACTGCGCGTTACAAACTACCGCCAATGTCGTCTTTGATGAGACAGAAATGCAAGAAAAGTGTCAGTTATATGCCGCAAAATAAATTATGGGGTTTTATGTGCCAAAACCACTTTCTGATTATGAGGCTCGCCGTAGTGGGGGACTCCGGAAATTTCGACCACCTGGAGTTCTTTAACGGCCACCTAAATCTAAGTACACGGGTGTTATCGCATTTCGCCCCCACTGAAATGCGGCCGCCGTGGCCGGGATTCGATGCCGTGACCTCGTGCTTAGCAGCCCAACGCCACAGCCACTAAGCAACCATGGCGGGTACACCGCAAAACAAAGAAAGTGAATATAATAACTAAAATTCTATAGTATAAATTATTTCTTGCTTCACATTACACTCATCGTGTCGCAAGAGCGTCTGAGTACAATCAAATCTATGCTTGCTTTTTTTTTAGCAGTCTCTTATCTTTTAGTTGTGTTACTGTGATGCTCTGTTAAACGTGGTGAAATGAAGCATATATCCGCGTCATTGCTATCGAACGTGACGTCTCACCAGAGAGAAGGAACTTTTTTCCACCTTTTCTTTATTACAAGCCTGGGTCAAAATTATGCTCGCAAGGTTCTATTTGCAAACCCTCGTCAATTTCGGCGCAATTTTATAGTCCTAATTCTAAAAGGATGTGAGAAACACTTCACAAAGTTCAACACTCAATGGGCAGTGTTATGAAATGCCACCTTGAGAGCTTCATTGCAACGTTGGCGCGTGCGCGTTAGTCATAACAGTGTAGTTCGTATTTAGAATAAAGACAAGCCACCTAGTGTCACCCCTCATTCAGTTCAAATAGGGCATCTTTTACATATACCGTGCTTGAAACGCTGCACTATGTTCCACGCCCGACTCCACATTTTCATTCGTTGACATTGTGTAACAATACGTAAAAACAATACATTTACAACCTCTCTTAGTGCTGGAAATCACCACTTTATGTCATTCTCATATTCTTTGGCTCTGTAGAGGGACAGACTAAGATAATAAACTACAAGATTTTTTTTTTCGTTTGCTTTGAAACAAAGAGCTGCTACAGAACCGTACGACTTGCGTTGCATCAAAGTGGCTTCACTGTAACGTGAGGGTAGCTGCGGTGGTGCATCCTTCAAGTAACACGAATTTATTTATTTTTGTTAATTTAACTTGGTTTTGCCCTGACGGCATTTTCGTGCTTTAGGTGACTCCTACGTCTTCTGTTTTTCCTGACAGTTCTCCAACATTGTGTTCGCAAAGGGAGATGCAGACACTTAAGCACAAACACAAAATTATCTGCCACTCTTCTGAGCAAGGCGGCGATCAAAGAGGAACCAATTTTGGGAAACACTTGAAGCGGATACCGGCTGACATGTATACACGGCACCAAGAAAAGAGAGAGCGAGAAAGCTCGATCCCAGAAGAAAAGGAATCCTTTCAGAATTATCGACACGACAGAGTTCTAAGTGCTGTATCGTCGAAATTGTGCCCGCGATTCGGAAGGACAGGCTACGGAGAGCCCAAGAGGAAGACGCGGGGAGTGCGCGAACCGTTTCCCTCAGAACCCGCGTACGTGGCACCTAAATCTTCGTTAAACCGGGCCCCGGCGCCACGTGCCCCCTCTCCCTCTTCTTCTCGCTTTACGCGGGTTAGGACGACGCCGACGCCACGCGCCTGAGGCGGCGGCAAGTCTGACGGAGGAACCGCGCCTTTTTGTCTTCGTTAACGCCCGCACGTAATCCGTTCCGCTGTCAGTGGACCCGATCGCGATTGCGACGGACTGGCGCGCGCTTTTTGCCCTAATCCAAAAACACGCCTCGGCCCCGCTCGCTAACTGCGGCCGGCGACACTCAAGGCCGACGGCAGGGTGGCTTCGATTCGCTCCATAACCGCTTCAATGCTCCGAAGCACCCGCGGTGCTTTGTTTACGGGGAAAGAGCTCAGCGTACAGACAGGGACGAACGCCTGTAATTGTGCAATACATAAAACATAGCATCAATACGGCGAGTGAATTCGTCTGCGATGAGAGCACGGAAAAAATTGCTGGCTAGCAGTGCAATTGTTCGTCGATATCACTATCTGAGCCATTGTTGTCGCTTTCAAAACCTACTTGTCATAATATAGGCGGCAGAGTAAGGTCAATCATCGAGGGTGTATTATAGCAATCACAGGGGGGGGGGGGGGGGCGTCGTAGGCGAACTTGTTAGCTCTCTGCCGGCTATTTGCCCAGAAACCCATATTTCCAGCCTTCTGTGGTTACTCTACCGAAAGGCGGCTTGCCCGTGAATGACAGGCAAACGCTTCAGTCCACGACTACGCCCTGGATAACTGCCTCCACTCTATTTGAAAAGGAGTCTTTAATTAATGAGTGGCCGCGGCCACTAGCGAGCAGTACCATTAGCACAGCATACTTTCTCATTCGTGCATTCTTCTCATTCCTAGCGCACGTGCGTTACTGAAGAAATTTAATTTCTCAAAGTAAAATGCATCACAAAATGCAAAGTACGACTTACAAACAACCTGCAGACAAGATAGCATCGGACTGTACTTTGAATGTATGAGAAAACATAATTTTGTTACGCGGGGAACTCAAACACGAAACCTTCCAGCTGCCGTTTGTTTTTCGGCCCTACACCTGGCGCAAGTGCGTTAATAAAATAATTGAATCGCTCAAAGAAAAAAATGTGAGAAGAGAGAGAGAGAGAGGAAAGGGGAAAGGCAGGGAGGTTAACCAGAGAAAAAAAATCCGGTTGGCTACCCTACGCTGGGGAAAAAATATGTGAGAAAATTTGTCAAGTACTACTTACAATCTTCCTACGGACATGATAGCATCGGACTGTAATTCCAATAATTGATTTACTTTGTTTATAGCAACCTCCCTGAGAAATATAACGTTAATCCCAGCATTGTTGACCTGTTTTACTTTTTGCACTATCGGCCATTTTTTGTACCATCGATCGTTGGCGGTGCCGATGACGCCGGGTTTTAGCGTAATGGGGCGTAAAATGTTTTTGCATTATAAGGTAAGCAACATTCACTTACAGGTAACAATTCATGCACGAAAAACGGCAAGAGGCTACCTGAACTTGTTAAATAGGCAAATATTATGAGAATAATTTACCCGCATGGCTGCGGGTCAAGTAAAATAAGTTCGCATGATGGCCCCACAAGACGTCTCAGTGGCAGGCGTCAATAAAGCGAGTTTCGGAACTATTTAAGACAACAGAATCCACAGCTCCCTCATGTTACAACCTGGTAAAGTTGTTGGCAACAACTTTATTTATAGTCCTGCAGAGCTTTCGCCGACGGAGCCTTAGGTCTCCCACGTAGGGACGTCGAGGTGTTGCCTCGCCGACGCCTCGCGGGCCTGCTGGATGGCCCAAAGTTGGTCGCCGAGGCTGGGGCTGAACAAGGCAGCGGCCAACCACGGCGGAAGGGTTCCGGAGTTAGCACCGAGCGGGTTTTTGTTACAGTCCCAGAGCATGTGAGTTAAAGTGGCTATATCAGTGTGGCAGACCTTGCATAAGTTTGCCGGCTATGTGCCGGGGTAGAGCCGGTGGTATTGTGCCGTGTTAGCGTACGTGAGCGTCCGCAGTTGTCTGAGGGCAACCGCCTGTGCCCTGTCCAGCTTGTCACTGGGCGGGGGGAAGGTTCGGCGGGCCAGGCAGAAGGGCTTGGTAATTTCGTTGTAGCTGGTCAAGCATTCTTTGGTGCTGTCCCGTGGACGACGGTCGCCGGCGCGGTTCGCGAGCTCACGCGCCTCGGCGTGTAACGTCTCGTTTCGGTTGCGATGTGTATCCGGCACATCCCCCATGTGCGCCGGGAACCACTGGATTCTGGTTTGAATATCTACCTCCCCCTGGATTTGTCAATGTCCCGCTGGAATTGTCGAGATCGATCCTTTGGCGAAGTTTCCGACAGCTTGTTGTGAGTCGCAGAGAACCGTGGTGCACGTCGGATTCGTGAGGGCGAGTTCCACCGCCATTTATCCATTTATCCGACATTTATACTTAATAAACATCCTCTGCCTTAGTTCAACAAAAAGCTTCGCGTTCTTCAGCCATCCTCTCTTCAAAACGATGCATCTTCGGTGCCGGAACGACTTGCAAACGAGGGGGACACTGCTGCAGCGTTTCAGCAGAGCGACGTTTTTGCGCTGCTTCGGCGTGGTGACTTGACGCCGCCTCACTATACTAGCAGCGGTGGACACCCCTTTGAGCATTGCTTGCTTGCAATGATGACGAATTCAGCGACGCGACCACGGACTATCCCAGACGTGGCGGTGCTGTCTGCTGAATTACCTTCGCCCGTACTCTCCTCGCCAGCGCCTCACTCCTCCTCACTTCTTGGCCTATCCCTGTTCGCCTCCTGTCAGGATTGGGGGCTCAATCCCGTCGCTCGTGATCCGTTGTCACGATTGGAGTCGGGCATGAATTAGAAGGTAGCTGGCCCATGCCGTCGTCCAACTTATCCAGGCTGAGGACGTTGATGAAGGGAAGGACTGCTTCTCATCGAGAACGAGGAATATGGGTTTATTTACAATATTTATATCAGTCTAACATGACTGTTTGAGAAAGTACATCAGTCCAACATGACTGCTCAAGAGAAGTGTGACGAGCACCCGCACAACAGCAGTTTTTAAACACTCGGTGCTCCGGCGATACAAGGCGGCGAATGTTCGTGTTTCATCGCAAAACTAGCCGCCTCCCGCAGGACGGCCTACGCACACAAAGGCGCACACATTCCCATGTCCGGAGCCGACGTCCGAGGGGAGCCGTTCCGGGTAGCTCGGATCCCTTCTGGGTAGCTCGTTGTCTTGCGTGCCGGTCGGTGCGTGGGAAGCAACAAAAAACGGCTTTCCCGCGGCAGCTCGCGCACGCGTAGCAGATCAGGTGCGCGCTGGGGAGTTCGGGCACAATAGTTCATCTGCCGAACTCATCCCGTCACAACGGCGATGGGGCTAGAGGAATGTCGGCGGTTTTCAGCACAAAGCCCGCTTCATCGAATGCATCCTAGCTGAAGTGATGGAGAGTGGGGGATGCGCGTCTTGTTCCCCAGTCGTAATTGGGTGGCAATGCTGCACTGCAGCTCGCCATTCTTAACACTCCACACGCCATCCCATCTCTACCAGCTGCTTACGGTGGTAATCCACAACGCCATGGCGGCACCGATGGATTCATGTAATGTTATCGCATTAAAAGCCACATGCATGCATACAAACATAAAACTACGAAGACCAGTAAATCTGTTTAAATTGCTAAGATCCGGCAACCTTTCAGCGTCTGTTCATGAGTCAGTGTGGACAAGTGCGTACCTTGCCATATTGTTTACAAGCTTAATAAGAAGCTTTGGCTGGGGAGCTCCTGTTTAAGTACATGGGAGTGAGAAAACCACTTTCGTGGGCAACAAATGCACCAATTTTCATAACGTTTGCTGCATTTGAAATAAACAGTCAAAATCCAGTGATTAAAACAAGCAATAAATTTATTCAGCCTCCAATATGTTCCAAATGTTCTGAAAACTGCATAATTTTCTGAACTCATGCAACCATCATGAATAGATGAAGTGGAAGTTTGGGTGGGTTGGTGATTCAATTTCGACATGTCGACAGAAGATAGGACACAACAAAGGCGGCACAGTGCCTGTGTTTTGTCCCATCTTCTGTCCTCGTCTTTTGCGCTGTGCAGACATGTAGATATCACAAATAGGTTAGATAGGTGGGCTCGTTGGTAATGCATTATTAGAAAAAGTGGCAGTTTCGCCCGAACGCCGAAGCATCGATTGCGATAGCAAATTAGTGGGCAGCTATATGAAGTAAGGGTAGTAGCTTTATCGGCCGTATAAACTTGGAAACATAGTCACACTAACTAAATTTACAAGCATGGTGTCAAGCGCGCACAAGCAAACATGAACACATCTCGCTCGATGACCGCGGAAGCTCATTGTCACAACGCTGGAGGGAGGAAGCGCGGCAGTAGCAGCGAGCGAATTGGCAATCGTGCTGCGTCTCGCATCAATGCGAGCTAAGCCGCGGGAACAGCGCCCGCCCGGGCCGCCCGGAGTAGAACGCGCCTCCCTATCCTACCCTCCCCCGGAGCCTCGCTCGCGAGGAAAGACCGCGCACTTCTTTCCCGGCGCCTTCCTCCTCGCCTTGCGGACCGGTTCCGTCTGGCCCGCCGAGAGGAGGCATCGCCTCCAAGGAGCCCCCTCCCCTCTCTGCCGGGACTGCGGCGCGACCGAAACGTTGGAACATTTGCTGTGTGAATGTCCGACTTTTTCGAGCGCGCGCGCGGCCCTCGCAAAAGTCTACCGTACGCACAAACTTCCCTGTGCCACGGTGGACAATCTCCTGCACCCCTCAGGCTGCATCTCGAGCCAGAAGCGCCTCTTCCGAGCGATTCTGGTGTTCGCCGAGGACATCGCCCTGGCCGATCGCCTCTGAGCCCCCTCCCCACGCTTACGGTGTTTCGACCGCTGCTGCTGCTTCCCTGTCCCTTTAACCACTCTTTTCTACCCCATCCCCCCAGTGCAGTGCGGTTGAGGTGTCCTCATCTGAGAGACAGTTACTGCACTGCACTTTAACCCAATTATTTCCTTCCCCAATCAAGAACCTCTCTCTCTCTCTTTCCCGCTTCCCCCCTTGCGTGCGCGAGATGGAGCCACGATCGCCGGCTCACCCTAGCACGCTTTCGCTCGGACATATAGCATACGGCACGCGGACGCGATTTTATCGCCCTTGGATTTTATACGGAGCCTCACTGCGACGGCGACGGCAGAAATGGGCTTGGAGTGCCTGTATACTTTCAATCGCAATGCAAGTTAGAGCGCAAGAAAGACACTGAACGTGTGGGTTCCTTTTTACGTCCAGTGTCTTTCCTGCCCTTTAAGTTTTTCTGATAACAACTGTCACGTTTAGAACTCCATATCACGGAACCCTAATAAAGTAACACACAGGGAACCCTACTTATGGTTTATGTGCAGTACCTGAATGTCACACGAAGCTGCACATGAACCAGTTTGCGGATGATGGCTAGCGCAGGCTTTGTACGACGTGGCGGCTTGTTTGGGACTTCGCCTCGGCAGTAGTTCAGCATACGTTTAGAAGTACAGGCTAAAACAATTCTGGACCACTGCTTGATTGGCCCGGAATCCCGGCGCTGGGTCAGCATCATCGGTAGAATTTCTGTTTTATTGCGATATTTTTTTACCCACAAGCTACGCAAAACTCTCTCAGCAGTGCCATGTTGCTCCACACTTTAATTCAATCAGGAGGAGGAGGTACAAGAGAGGGACAGACAGGGAGGTTAGTGAGCTTGAATACTGACTGGCAACCCCGCAATGGGTGTGAACACCGGGGACATAGGGGAAAAAGAAGTAAAGGGTGGTAGAGACAGAGAAGAGATAAAAAAGAGATAGAAAAGTTTCGCACAACACTAACGCCATGCAACGCGCTACAACTCTTAGAGTCGGTCACACAGTCCGCTTGCCCTCAGTTAGCGAAGCAATGCGTTTAAGGCCTTCTGTGTTGAACTCGACCTGAACCAGTGTCTTGGGATTCTTTGCCTCGTCAAGGGGCGATCGTCCAGTTTGTCCAGCAATTAGCATTACAGCGTCGTCTTTTATCTCTATTATGCAAAGATTCGTTTTGTCAGAGCTGATGCGACCGGACAGTGAACTCGAGTGACGCGAAAGTGGTCCTTGTCAACGCCAAGCCATCAACACAATTTTGAGCGCCACCGTCTTCTGTGTGACAGCTGCAGCGCATTTCGCAGCCATGTGTATAGTGTTCGTTGTGCTTCCATATTGGCCATGTGCTCATCATTACTCAGAAAACAAACACGCCAACGAGTGAGCTTGCGGGGACTTTCCACTATTAGTCAATTGCAGTGACCTTCTTCTGTCATTTTTTTTCATCCCTATACATATGGTGGTACTGAAAAACGCCGAACGATACATTTCCCGGTGTCGAATGCATGTCCTCAAGGCCATTTTCTTTGCACCTATGATTTCCCTCGGGCGTCTTATTATTCCTGCGTTACGGGCCGATATAACATGTTGACAACTTCACAGCAAGCAAGTCCACCGTTGACTATAGACGAACTGCACGTGCAGCATTTAAGCTTCCTGTCGCAAAGTTTTTACTGCTTCTAAGGCACAGAACTATCATCGGAAATGGAGGCATATTGCAAAAGAAAAAAAAGAAGAAAACCCGCTCCGCGACATGTCTTAAACGACGTCCTTTCCCCTCCTCCTCTTCCTCCTTCGTCCTACTGAAGCAATGCTTTCGTGTCACATGCAAACCGAAGTAACTACGCGAAACAGAAATCCAAATTGACGGCGTACAAAGAAAGATTAACAAATGACTTACATCGTGCCACACGTCCGTTGCCAAAGAGCTCATTTCCGCGATGAAGCAAACTTGCGCGGGGCTCGGGGGTGAGAGTTCGACCGTCGTGCGGTTTGCGTCTTTGTTCCTTTTAGCTGCTCTTGTCATGGCCGTTTCGTGGGCGCACTTCCTGCGTTTCCATTTTGGGTTGTATTGCTTTTTTTTTTCATCTCTTACACCGCGTTCCTCGCAGTCTTGGATCACGTCTCTTCATTGCTTTTCTTCACACTCGTTTTACATAGGCCGGTTTTCGATCGGTACCAGCGCGGTTTCGTTCGCTCCTCTAATTCTATTTGTTTTAAGAGCCTCCGAGAAGAGCTAGCGAGACAACGCTAACTTCACCGCGAGGCCTCAGCTGCACAGGAAAGCTAAGAATGATTTCCGGAAGAGCATGTTTGCAGCTACTTTCTCTCTTTGCCTTCGATTTCTTCCGCTTCCTCCCAGTTCGCAGGTCTTCTCTAACTTCTCCTTTATGTACTTACATTTTTCGCAGCGGAGTTCGGCTCGGAAAGGCTAAGAGACGCAAAGGGCGAAAGAGACACTCATGGCGGTGAACCGAGTTTGGGGTGACGGGAAAGGAACATTGTCGTTACCGGTCGTCGGCCACTTCAAATGGCCTGTGATAAGCGCTGAGCAATTACCCCCGTCTAGCTTCGTTTGCAAAATGGGCCACAAAGGCAGCTTTGCGCCTGCCTTGCTGTAGGGTTCCTTTTTTTTATTTTCCTTTTTTTTTTTCATGGGCCGTACGCTCGATGTCGTTCGCCGTTCGCGGACCGACCGCTCTCAGCCAAAGGCGGTGGAGGCGATCAATCGACACCGTCGGTGGTTGTCTTTGAACGATGCGAACTCGAGGCATTCAATGAGTTGATGCTAGGAAACATGGACGAAGGAAAAGGAGAGAGACAGAGAGAGAGAGAGAGAAAGAGAGAGATGACATTACAGTGACTCTGTTTAATACGAACATTGTACGATCAAAATCTTGCTTTTTCTATACCGTCGAAAAGCCACTTCAAATGTGTTTCAATTGAAGGAGGCCCATCGAGTCCTTACACCAGTGACTTGCTCGTAGAAGGAATCGCACTCCGCTTGGCTTAAATTGAAGCGTGGATATCAGTGGCGCAAGTGTACCGTGCTTTGGGTGCACGTTAATGAACCCCAGGCAGCGGAAATTATTTTAAAGACTACCACCCCTCCCCCCTTGTGGCATGCCTCATGGTCAGATCATGGTTTAGCATGCCAAACCCCAGAAGGAAGAACAAAAAAAATCTGTGGTTCATATGTCGATGGCTACGGAATTTTACTGTTATTAAGTCATAATTGCTTCAGCTCCAAAGACGAAGAGTAAACAAGAAACGACAGGATTATGGGTTGTGCGCTCAGTCCTGTCGTTTTGTGTCTCCCCTTGGTCTTCGTTTGTCTTCTTCGCTGTAGCAAATCATGGATAAATAGCAACTCATCCAATTCACTGTTCTCCTATTGTTGAGCGTACACACGTATAGTGAATTTCCGAAAAGGAATTTTACACTTACATTTCCACAAGAATGTTGTGCAGGAATCGGCGTTCAATCATTCTTACTTATATATAATGCGGCATAATGTTACCTGGCACGTGAAGCAGTGCAAACCTCGTCCCCCCCTCCCCCTCCCCCCCCCCCAAAAAAAAGAAAACCTTACTCAATATGCGCGTATAATGCCTTCCTTTGGTTCCGCGAGTGAGTACAGCCGGCGAGTGAGGGGGAGATCACGAGCCCCATCCTCTGCAGACGACGAATCTATGCTCAAAGCGGCGCATCAGCATTCCACTCCAGGTCCAGAGGCCACTCGCACCCCGAGTTTACGCAAATTGGCTTGGGCTGCCACTCCAAGCCTGCCTTAGACGACACCTGCTTAGTCCAGCCCTGCGGCGTTTGCGCGGGGCACGAGAGTCCACGGCGGCGACGACCGTGGGACGCATCGACGCTTCGTAAGCGTCGGCGACGGGTGCACTCTGCCACGCGCAGACCCTGCTTCAGCTGGCCAATTTGCAAGTCGGCACGGGATACCGGGAACCTCGCGTTCGGCTTTCCAACTTGCGTGCGTGCAAGCTAGCGATGGAGCCACTTGCAACAATAAGTGCCACTGGCTGTCGTGTTCAAGTTCACAGCACACAAAGGGACGCGAGAAAAAGAAATAGAAAGCGACGTAGAGAGGAGGGGGGTGGGGGGGTAATACGAGGCACGGCGAAGAAATGACAGGACGCGCGCTCGCGGAGAGACACCGACGAGAGCGGGCGGAAATCGGATCCTCTAAAAGCGGCTTGGCTAGGCGAGCCCGTAAGTCACTTACGGCGCAAAAGCTCGATCTAAATGGATGAATGACTGAGGGCGCGAGCGCGCAACGCGTGAGCTCGCGCAGGCAGGCTCGCAGGATCGAGGCAAGAGAGACGGCGGCCGCGGAACTAAGCGTGACGAGGGAAGGCGAACGAGTCGAAAAAGAGCTGTAGGGGCGCGATTCCCAAACGACGAAGACGTTTTCGTTACGAAGAGCGGCCTCGTTCGTCCCATGAGACAAGCGGAACCCCGGCAAGCTGCTTGCTTCCGCGTTCGCCACTGCGCGCGCGCGGAGAGCGCATGCTGAAAGGTTGTCGTTTCTTTCTCGCCACAGCGCGTTCCTCTTTTTTTTTTTGGACGCTTTGCGAACGCAGCAGTTTTGAAGGCTGCGCATCCTACAGACAGGACGGGTCGCAGGCGTGCGGACATATTACGCTGGGTATTGGATGCGGCACGGCTGGTCTCGTAAATCGCGGCAGCCGATCCACGGCGCTAAGTGCAAAGATGTGACATGGAAAGCATCTCAAAGCTCTCTGCTCGGGTTTCTTAAGAAGGGCGCATGGCGGTTGGACCTATTATGCATCGCGTTTCACGGAAGGTCTAAAGGCTTGTGCTCATAAAAACTGCTTCAGTCTGAGCAAGATGAGTGAGGTTCCCATATCATACGATTCAGTGACAACTTGGCACCTTAAAGCTGAATTAAGTACTGAACGAAAAAGTGCTCAGCGCATAAAGCATATCTTGTTGAGAACTTCTCGTGAACACGGGAAAAATAAAACACAAGACGCATTGAGTAAAGGACTTAGAGTAGGCATTGCTCGCTGGCAACAGACGCTTAGGCAACTTCTTAGCTCTGTTGAAAGGACCCTACATTCGATGCGTTGAAAACATATCGTAGAGGCATGCGGCAAGAATCTAAACAAAGAATAATTGTAGTTAGTGTGATCTGTGAAAGGCCCTGTGTTCTATATTTGTTTTATAAGGGAAAAGAGATACGCAGAAGTATTCTTTAATGAGTGTTGTAGAAGTTTGCCAGGCCGTACACCTAGCATGCGAGTTCAGATGACACTGGTAATACAAAACGAGCTACTCATGCACTGTGCACACGCACGCAGCATGCACAAGTAACAGAGCATAAGCACACACGCTAGTATAAGTATCTAGAGTGTCTGGTTCAGGTCAGTGTCTCGGTGAAGTACTATTAGCGTCATTTTCGCGTGCAAAGTAGTAGCAGCGCTGCTCCAATGTACAATCATTTGTTGCAGCTTGATGGAGCTGCTTCCTAAATTTCAAGCGAATTCGAGGACTGCTCTTGTGGCCGCAGAGCGCACGCTGACGCACAAAATACTAGTCATCACGCACATTAACCCACATTACAGGGCCGGGTTACACGGCGTTGCATAAGTAGGAGCTGGAAAAAGTGATGTTGTATTGAGTTATCACTGATGTTCGCGCATAAGAACAGTTAGCGTGCTTTGGGGAGTTTTAGGGGACGGAGAAGTGGATAGGTGTATGTTCCCGTATTTTCAGTTATCGATAGCACTCATGTCATGAAGGACTCATTCTCAATTGCTATACTGTCGCGCAGTCTAAAGATATTAAGCACGAAATTTTAGGTCCCATTTACAAAGTAGTACGTGCGCTAAAACGGTTTGTAAGAACATCCGCCGGCCACTAAAATAGAGAATATATTATTATTCAAGGCAAGGGGTCAATGACGAGAGTATCTGCTCAGAGAAGATTGACGGGCGTAGGCGTTAATCATGTTCGTAGGTGTTTGCATAAAAATGTGCTGCCTGCTTTCCCGTTCTCTATTTGTATGCGCCTGTTATCTCATTGATCATGCTTATCTGTGAACCCCTACAAGGCCGTATTTCTATTCTTCTCTTCACTTTGATTTTATTTTGTCGCTGTAAAATAGCCTAGATAGTGTTTATACGTTCTCCTATTTTACATCCATATGCTCCTGTTTGTTTTCGAGTACATATGGATCTACTTTACTTTTTTTTTACTCTCATGGTAGGATAGCCAAATAGACGCTTTTTCTGGCTAACATTCTTTCCACGTGTCCTTTCTACTTTCAACGTCATTTCAATTTTTCAGCAAAGGACCATAGCTCAACCCTTCTAAGTTACGCTTATGGCTCTTGTATTTATGAGGCTCTATATGAAGCCCGATGCCCATGCTGCGTAGTTCAGTCTATTTTATGGTATAACTGCATTCCATAATCTTTAGACCCTAATAGCAGTTTTATTTATTTATTTATTTATTTATTTATTTATTTATTTATTTGTTTCTTTGTTTGTTTCTTTGTTTGTTACTGTAATGCTCGCAGAACAAAATAATGCGAAAACTTCGGTTTGTTTATTTTACTTCCTTTCTTAAAGCACACGACCGATACGCCACAGCCTCTGACTTCAGTAATGCGACGGTATCGAGCGATAAAGGCGTGATAGGGCCCACTCATGGTTGCGTGACGTAGCTGACACAATCCGCGGGCCTCTAAACCGGCGACATGGACTCACAGAGCTTCCGTTTCGATCCTGCTACAGCCATCTTTCGGCGGCGCCATGAACTAATGGCGAAACACGTTGCTGCAGCCGCACAACCAACTCGGGGAGCCGCCACCGGGTTTCCGCGTGTTCTAGAAGAACTGCTAAACTGGCACCTGACCTACGTTAATTAATTTATTAGTTAAAAAGATATACGACTGAACGGGGCACACAGGGCATGGCGCTGACACCTGTGAATATTAAGTGCATCTGACGTGCTGTGCGCAGTTGTAAGTGATTTTTACGGACACAGTAGTTAAGCTCTCCAAACTGGGTTTTCTGTATCTGTCCATACTCTCACCGACGCCGCAGAGGAACGCAGTTACTTTTACCAAGCGTTTGTCGTTGTCGCATCATCTTCGAGTAGCTCCGTCTAGCATCAGCTTCTACAGCGCAGCAGAACGAAGAAAATTTTGTCGAACACCGTCACGGCATTGATCGCACTACAGCCAGTCCAATCCCCAGTAAATCGCTATATATGCCATGACACATCCTTGTTCTGCGTTTTGAAATAAATAATCAAACATACCGATATATATATATACATATATATATATATATATATATATATATATATATACATATATATATATATATATATATATATATATATATATATATATAATATATATATATATATATATATATATATATATATATATATATATATATATATAATATATATATATATATATATATATATATATATATATATATATATATATATATATATATATATAGAATGCAAGTAGACGTGGTAGTACACGATAGTATATGAAATTCACTGGTTGTGTTATTTCAACATATGAGGTGTTACAAAATCATGAGCCCTTCCGCTCTGTGAACGTCGTTGACCAGCGAAGCTGTTTAGCGCATGACACGGGGGTAACACATTATTTTGAACAAAGGTACCACGCTCATTTATCGTCTGGACCATTGTTCATCACTTGATTCGCAGCTGCCATCACATTCTTTGATAATGTCAAATCGGTGGACGTACGCCGCTGGGTAGTCGGTTGGGCCGGATCGGTGTCGCATCGAAAGGGATATGTCTGCAACACGGAAAGCGTAAACCGCTCCTTTTTCGGGACCCACACACCCACAATGAAATCGCCGACAACGACAACAGGAGCGTAGCGTCATCGCAGCTAATTCATGCAAAGTGAGCAGCCATGCACCTCACGGGACTATGAGTCATTTCATTTTTTTGCTAGCTTACCGGGGTATGAGCCATCGCTCAATGGGGTATAAGCCATTGATGATGACAGTTTTCGGCATGCTGGTCTGCATATTAAGGCAAAAGGCTTTCTAGGCTAATGGTGAAGTTTGCGTCAGCAGATCTAACCGCCGGAGTGTCCGCCGAAGCGTCCTCACGCCATATGGAGACAGATTAAAGACAGATTAAAGGATGAAACATGATTGATAGTGACAGTTAGTGAATTATGACGTTATAATAGAAATTGGTAAGGGTAATAATGACTAGTAATGACTGAAATGACTTGTCATGACTAGTAATGATTATGAAATGACCAATATGTCTAACGACAACTTGTAACGGCTACAGTTCATTAGAAATTATTAAAAATGCTTAGTAATGGCCAGTAGTGACTAATAATGACTGAAATAACTATGATATGATATGATACCGATATATATATATATATATATATATATACATATGATATGACCCCGCACCTCCACCAATATGTTACGCGAACGAAGGATTAAGAACTGGATACTATTTACAAAGGATAACTGCAGCACTAGCCAGTTCAGCCGACAGTTCGAGAGTCAGAGAGCGTTCGTCGTCTTCGACGGGGAGCCCACGTGCATCGTCCACAAGAAACGCGCACTATGCATGCATCAATATGACCAACATGTCTAACTACGGCTCGTAATGACTAAAAATGGCAAATGACTAAAGACGCTTAGTAGTGAGCAGTAATGATTAAAAGAAAGAAGAGAAAGATAAAGTTGAAATCGCGTATGGCAAGCTTATTGACGAAGTATCTCGAATATATAAGAACCCTTTTCCTGAAAAAAGAACTCAGGCTCGGTAAAAAATTGCGGAAGCCGTGGATAACCCTTGAATTGCTAAAACGAATTCATTATAAAAATGTGCTCTACCAGAAGCTCGTCAAGACTAAGGATCCAAGTACATTAAAGGAATACAAGTCATATAGAAATAAGCTAAATAAGGAACTAAAATTGCATAGGAAGTCCTATTTAAATGCAGAATTTGAGAGTAGTTTGAACAAACCTGATATCTTATGGAAAAAGCTAAATGATGTCTTAAATTGTCGAAAATCAGCTCCGCGAATACAAACTCTATTACCTGGTGGAAACGAAGTATCAATAAGTGCTCTTGCAAATGTTTTAATGATTACCTCGTAAGCTTTTCTGGTGGCAGTGCGTCGTCTGATATTAATGAATTTATGCCAAACAGATATTCAACTTCACCCTTTCTTCACCGCTTTACTGAGCACGAGGTCACATCAGTTTTCCTTTCACTAAACACAGCTCAAGTTGCGATACAGAACGCATGCAGGTTCGCCTTATCAAGTATGGACTTGATATAATTTCCCGGTACATTACCTATATTTTTAATTTGTCTTTGTCAAGTGCTATCTTTCCTAAACGGATGCAAATAGCCAGAGTGTCCATATTGTTCAAGAAAGGTGACATTAATTATACTAAAAATTACAGACCCATTTCTATATTGCCTGTTTTATCGAAAGGTCTAGAAAAACTAATATTGATGCAGGTTTCAAAGTTTTGTGACAAACACAGCCTAATTTCTCCAGTCCGGTTTGGATTTAGGAAACAACGGTCTACAGAATTAGCAGTACTCCATCAAAAGGAATTTATTTTATTGCAATTTGATATTAAGAACATTGTCCTTTGTATTTATATTGATTTTACTAAAGTATTTGATTGCATCCTTCACTTTGTTCTACTCGATAAGCTTGAAATCTACGGTATGCGAGGGCACTGTGGAAGCCTTATAAAATCTTATCTCGATAATCGCTATCAATATGCTGAAATAAACAATTGCCGCTCAAATCTGAAACATATCACCAGAGGCGTTCCTCAGGTTAGTATTCTAGGCCCCTTCCAGTTTATTGTATATATATATGAATTAGTACCCCCCATATCTATAAATATCCGAAATACGTATTGTACGCAGACGATGCCAGTACACTTTTTTCATCACCTGACTCTAGTAGCCTTCACAATAAAGCTAACACTGCTTTGAAAATTCTTCATGTATGGTCAAAACAAGACTGTCTACAAATCAATATTAACAAAAGCAATAATCTTTAGGCCCATATCTAAGCAAATAATCAGTTCCATCAACCTCGTTTATGACAATGTAAACAGACATCGTAGATAGTTTTAATATAAGTGGAGTTATTTTCGCAAACAAATGTGCTTTGGCACATGCACATAGAATCGATATTCAGCAAATTATAGGTTGTAGTTGGCATGATGGGGCGGCTGAGACCTCTTTTACCTTACAGAATCACGGTTATTGTTTATATCACCCTATTTTTTTCTACACTTTATTACTGTCTGCTCGTGTGGGGTACCACATCATGTACGAATCTAGAGAAGATACATATACCTCAGAAAAAATTTCTGCGAGCCCTATTTAACTTACCTTACAAAGCCCACACATCAGACTTATTTCCGAAAGCACATATAATACCCGTATAATTACAAGTAAAGTCAAGCTTTCAAACGGGAGGTAAAAGAGCATCTAAAGTTTCTTCATGAGTTATCTAATCTCATCAGGAACACACATTCTTACTTTACAAGGTGCACGGAACAGTAGAGGGTAGTCACTCCGCGAGCCAATTATTCTACGTAAAAGTTATCATACACACTACCAACACTTTTAAATTTGTTTCTGAAATCAAGCCTTCATATTTATGTAACTGATGTACGAGCTTTACGTGAACATTTTGTCACTCAATCTTTCTTAAATAATTGAAGAGCGTTTTTCAGGAAATTTGTGTTTGCGTGTTTATTTTTTGTACATATTTCACATAGTCAATTGCTATGTATATATATCTCCTGTTCAATCGCTGTTTGCCTTGTAAAGAAAGCTTCGGGCTCTAGTCAAGTCGCTTGCCCCTAAAGCGACTTTTACCCGCAGTCTCCTCCATCACTGATGGAAACAAAGAAGTTATTATTATTATTATTATTATTATTATTATTATTATTATTATTATTATTATTATTATTATTATTATTATTATTATTATTATTATTATTATTATTATTATTATTATTATTATTATAAGAGGCAAAGATAAAGAGGCGAATAATAAGAGGTAGAGGAGTAGGCTTTCGCCGCTCACCTCTTATGAGAGATCCTATAAGAGACCCTGTAATTTTTGTATGCCTGATTAGAAAAAAATTAAGCACTGTTCGCTTCATTTTGCCGAGTGCTTGTAGCCTCTGCCTTAAGGGGCTATGAGCCATTGTATTTGTGGATTGCTTACGGGAGTATGAATTCTTACTGGGGTAGGATCCATTGATGATGGTAGCTTTTGTTCACCGAGAACAAAAATGCACGGAACCCTAGCCATATACAGCTTCGCTGCAAAGGGGTCTCTAGTGTTAAACAAGAGCGTCGGCAAAGCTCACGCAGTGTAGGCAAATGATCGTTTGCGCACTTATATTGAAAATTCGCCCCCCGGGGACCCTCCCGCCTCTGGTATTCGAACTGACGACCCTACTGCAGTTCGCACTTTGAAGCGGGACGCGGTCGCCGCTGCACCAAGGGGCCACGTCAGAGCATGGTTCACTTAGTTGTGCACGGTACAGCGCCAAAAAACGACTCGGAGAAGGGTGGCGTCCGTGTTCAAGTTTTTTCGTTAGTGTTAAGTGGTTTAGATGGCCAAACGCCTTTGAGAAGTCGATATATATACCAGCTATCAGGCGTTTTTCATCGAAGGCTTTTAAAATGATTTATTTTTGCATGACAAGGGAAAATTCTGTATACCGGCATTTCTTAATCCTAATTGGGTGGGGCTAATCAAATTGCATTTGTTGGCGAACCCAATTATTCTAGCGCACATTATTTTTTCTAAACCTTTGGAGAACAACGGCAGTATAGATATCGGCCTGTAATTTGATAAGTTGTTTTTTCCCCGCCCTTGAATATTCTAATAACTTTTGCTATTTGCATTTTCTTTGGAAAAACACCTGTCGAGAGAGCTACATTATAAATATGCCAGAGCTGCGTCAGTATGATGTCAAGAACGCACTTTACTGACACGATTTGAATGTTGTCAATATCACACGTTAAGCTGTCCTTAAGAAATTTGTACACGTTATTTATTTCACTCTCAGCTGTGGGATTCATATATATGCTCGTAGAATTTCTCGAGATCCCATTTACTGCCTCCGGAGAATGAGAGCTATATAGTGACTAGCTTTATGAAGTAGCGATTAAATTCTTCCGCTAATTCAGCTCCTTGTTTAGGTTGATTGTTCAGCGTTATTCCTACCTCTGCATTTTTTCGTACCCGGTTTAGTAGCTCATTAATTTTCCTCCATATTAAGTCCAATTTCTGTCTTCTCCCGATACCGAAGTAACTGTAGAGATAGTTTCGCTTCGTATTCCGTACTCTATTCGCATTTTTCCACCCGTACTCCATTTGTATTCCGTATTCCATTTATACAAGCGGCTGGATAAGTGCCACTGGGTGTGCGTGACTTGGGGTGTGCCACAGCGTACGTGCCGCACTGTGTATGGGCCATTGCTCTATGCCATACCGGGTATGTCTCACTGGGCATCTGCTGCTTGGTCTGCGCACGTCCTTGGCCTATCCCTCGTAATGAACATGCGCCGCTATGACGCAGCGGGTATTAGAAGCCTTACATGTATTTAGATGCGTACCGTAGTACTCGGTGTATACACTTCTCAGCGACCCTCGTCATTCAACAAGCGCCACACATTGTCTTCGTTCTCATGACACAGAGATGACAGTTACAGAAGACGAAGCTGCACTTACGACATCAGCTAATGCTGCTATAGTTCGGCAACCAAAACAAGTTTGGTGTCATTTAAATTCCAGCGTTGCGTTGCATCAAGAGCAATGACTTTTGGGCTAGTTGATTACTCATAGCAGATCACGGTCAAGCGCGCACAAGCAAGGACAAAATGAGGAGCAGATGTTGTCTGCTCCTCACTTTGTCTTTGTTTGTGCACGCTTGACCGTGATCTGCTTTGCATTGCATCGGCTGTTCTTTTCTTTTCTTTTTTCTTTACTTGTGGGCTAGCATTGAAGTACGGACAACGCGCATTCGTAGAAATCTTTTTTTTACCTCCAGCTAGAGTGTAATCTTCTTTCTCCACAATTTCTTCCCTTTCTTTCATTTCTTTTTCATGTCCATCATAAAGCGTTCTTAAAATTGTTTTTTATTAGCAGGAAGGAACTACTTTCGTTTGCTTCACTTAATACTGCAGCTACATATGCATACAAACATACATACCGTATTATTGCTGCAGTGGGTCAGTCAGCACCCTTAATTCATATTGGTTGCCCTAACCCTGTAGCAGGGGATATGAAATCATGATGTGAGCGAAAGCCTGAGTTGTCAGCTTCCATGTAAAACTCAATCAACGTCATTAGTTGCTGATTTACCCAACTTGCGGCTAAAATGTACTCTCAATTCCTGAATCCCTTGGGTGCCAAGCTCCTCTGCGTCCCATGTTTTACTGTTGCCGTTTGTCTGCATATGAGGCGCTTGTCAGTGAACCTCAGCCAGAACATAAGGATGGCACCCGGAGCTCTAGGCCGGATACCGCAGGACCATTACTTCTCCATTCGCTTCTGGGGCATGATTACGAAGCAGAAGATTATCTTCAGTCACGAAGAAACCCACAAGCGTTGCGAGTGGTGCGAGGTTGTTTCATATTCAATTCAAGTTCAAATTCATTTTATTTCAGGAGAAATGGCCTGGGTGGCTGCTCTGACTAAAAACTATAATGAAACAGCTTGTACGAGTCCCTGGCAGCAGTTACGTGGCATGGGCGGCTTTGCGTTTGTGGCACAATTTATGCAATAATGTGTTCATCACATTTCTGGAAGTAGCCGAACAAATTAAGTTGCAACAGAGGCTTATAGACAGGAATGAAGACGCATATTTACAGAACACAGGTATACAGATAAATCACTTTAGTGTTAGAGAAAAATATATATGGTGCAGCAGACAAATTCCTACAGGAAATCTACCGATGAAATAGATTTGAGATTTCAAAATAATAACATAATCAGAAGAGCTTATTTAACTCTGCTTTGAAATAAAAAGAAACGACAGAGAGAGAGAGAGAGAGAGAGAGAGAGAGATGTAATTGTCTCGTTAGTCCGTGAGCATCAAACAAATTTGTTCAACTCAGGCATCACCGGACTTTGTTTCAACCGAAAAGTTTTGGCGGAGACTTCTGCCCTTGGTGTTTATACAATTCTTTCTGTTTCAATTATTACCTATTGCGGGAACTTATATATGTTACTCTGTGGTTTATACCAAGATAACTACCAAGTGAACAGTAGAAGCCATTACTTCACCAGCAAACAGCCGAAAACTCGCTTATTTTCATGTCTATAGAAAAAAAACCTAAGTAACACGCCTGCGTGGCCAACTTAGCACAGTCACAGCGAAAGCTGGAGAAACGGCTCCATAGGAGCACTATTTTTGGCAGCACGCACTACTGGGTCTTCGCAGCGAAGTGTCTTTGCGTCGTTTTCACGAGAACGATCTGCACTGTCCGCGCGGCGCCGACGGCGAGCTGCGGCTTGTGTCTGTTCAGCCCGACGGTCTGCTGAACCCGATGTTGCCTAGTTGTATATAGTCGAGCGCGTATCTCTATGGTTCAGTTCTTCAGCAGCGGTTTGTACCTTGCGAAGAGGCACCATAAAGTGTACCGAAGAGTAAAAACAGGTAACGATACTACGCGGCGCACATGTGACAAACCTTGACCCGTGACAAGATAGGATGCAGATGATGATGATGATGATGAAGCTTTATTGGCATTGATACGGAGCGGTGATAAATAGTCGCCAAACCTGCTTTCGTTGACCAGGTCCCGCAACAGGCAACACGCAACTCCTACATGCAACTATCACATGCAACTGCAACATGTCGGGACACCTGGTGGAATACAACGCAACTGAAACGCAAATTTTGCACGTGTCGGCGCTACGCGGCATGCACGTAACATCGAGTGAGAGAGACATGATTAGATGCTGCTGATGATGATGATCCTTTATTGGCATCCCCTTTTAAACGGGGCGGTGACATTCACCTGTCCTGCTTGATCTAATCAGATATGCGATGCTTGTTTTTTATTCTAGCATTTTTGTATATAAATCCTTAATCTTCTTTTTCTTCCTCAAGATAATCCATCCATTTCTTGGCCAATTTCTCGTGGTGGGTAGGAGCCATATATTTGATACGAAACACAAACAACCTTGTATCGCTACCTATGCAAATGCTACATGGCGTGTCACCTGGCGTAATAATATGCAACCACATGTGGAGTGCGCACGTATCGACGCTACGCGTCTCGTATCTCACATCGCGTGACAAGTGGCAAGATACAATGCTAATGATGATGATTATCATTATGGCGATTTATTGGCATCGTCTTTAAAACGGGGCGGCGACAAACAGTCACCTGTCCTGCTTGATCTAATCAGATATGCTATACATGTTTTTCATTCTAGCATTTTTGTACAGATGTCCTTAACCTTCTTTTTCTTCCACAAGACAATTCAACCATTTCTTGGCCAAGTTACCACAGTGGATTGGAGCCTGGCGAGAGCTGCGACGGACAGCTGCGGCGGCGGCAGCGGGCAACATCGCCAACCGAAATGGCTATTAGAATAAGTCCATAACAGCTTACGCTGTGAAATAAAACATGCGCAATACCCCATTTGTCATTTCAGGAGAGAGGTCAAGGAACATGATCTGCATCGCCTTTGTCGCAAGCTTCAGCTAGAGTCTATCACTTTTCATTCCTGCGTTGTTGTACACACAGGACTCGCTACTACCCAGAATCTTAGAAGAGAGGGAGTGAGTCAGAGAGAAATATACATCTATAGTTGCGGAGACGTTTGAGAGATTTGCCTAGCCGCATGCCGAGTATGGTACTCTAGATAATAAGAATGTTGCATGAAATTCCCCGCGCATACAGTACTCACGCACACAGCACACACAAGAAAGAAGCACAAGAACGTTACGACTGCGTGCCTTTGAAGTGCCATGTCTTGTTGCGGCACGGACACTTATAGCGGGGCTAACTTCGATACACCATGACTTATACATGGGCAGCAAAAAAGAACCAGTTTGCTTTCAGCAGGGCCTTTGCAATGACGAATAATAGCAGTAGTTTAAGCTGCGTCATCGTCAACGCATGCCTCCCTTCGCCCACGTCTTACGAGAGAAAATTTTGCTCGTCCAATTACGTGATGTGCCTTTCCGGGGAAACCAGAAACCGGCCGTCTTTGTCGGCTAGTGCACAGACTGCGGGTAAACGCGCTGTCTAAAGTGCCGGCCGAGGACACCAGTGCTCGCGTTTCTCTGAGACCGTGATTTGGACTCTGAACCATGAAGTCTCTTCGCTATTTTTGCCATCTGTACCGACGACAGGCGGCGTATAGGAGACGGCCAGCAGCACGTAAGCTGACTTTTCTTGCTTTCGTATTTCGTTAAAAAGCACAAGCACAATAAAATGCGCACGGATAGGACCGAATGCGAAGGCATAACACACCCCTAGCCGTACCCGACTCATCGAAGCCACTGCCACTGGCCAATACGTTTTTTAGGGCCCGCTCGATTTCAATTCCAAAAAACACTCTTCTCGTGTTCGGCGTTCTTTTCAGGACCGCAGACCCGGCCAGGGCCCGGTGCTCCCTCCGTACTCTTTTCTCCACTCAAACATAGGGACGGCCCGACGCGCGCCTTTGCGGCCGCCGTTCTTTTGTTTGCTGGTCTCTCGTTATGATTGTCTCGGTGGCGCGGCCAACATCACCTGGGGTTCGGTTTCTCCGTCGAACAAAGGTGCGTGTCCTCCCGCATTCCCCTTTACGACAAATGTAATCCAAGAAGCCTCTTAGTAAGGGTCCGCGCTCATGCCCCGCCGCCTCCGAAAAGCGCGCGTTCGCGGGCCAAGAGAAAAAAAAAAAAAAACGGTTCGCTGTGCGGCTCGCTCCATTGGCCTCTCGCCACGGTCGCTTTATTTCTGCGTGTAGCTCGGGCCACGCGCGCAAGCACACAGAGGCTGAGGAGCGGGGTGAAAATAAAGAGAACAAAACGCTAGGAAATGGAACCTGCCCTGCTTTACTGAAATTACGAGAGAAAAAGAAAATGTACGAAAAAGGACGGCGAAACCTTTTCGAGGACACGGTGAAAGAAGGTGCACCTCTTGTTTACAGCTTCGTTTCTTGGAAGCTGGCAGTGGTGACGCAGTAAGGACACGCGGAGTGGATGAGGGGAGAAGGAAGGGTCGGGCGCGTTGAGGTGTGCGGGAAGAGAAGAGGCGCGCGCGTCTTTTCTTCGGAGTGGCTTCCGGACAATCGGGCAATTCGGCTGAGTGGTTCGGATGACACAACAAGGATCCGGGTAGTCGTGTAGTCCGTCACGAGGCGGCCGGCACCACCGGCTTGTGTCGTTTCATTTGCCTTTTACTGCCCCTCTCGATGCGTAGCCCCCCCCCCTCCCCCTCCTTCCCTTTATTCTTTCCTTATTCCCGTCTCCTTCCTTCATTCTGTATTTTGCTGGCCAAGTATAGAGACCCAAGCCAGCGAACCTATTCCATGCCCCGCATTCTTTATTCGTCCTATGTGTGTATCCTTCATTTTCTGTAAGAGTTCGCCCATGTCCCTACATTTGCCACCGTGAAATCTGCAAGCACTGGAGCGAGCGCGCGGAATGTTTCTTTGGCGCCTATACTATGTTCTTTGCCGCTAGGCTTGCAGCGACGGCTTTGAGTGGTTTTGGTACATTGATAAGAGTGTGGCCAAGTTTGAAGCGTGCTGGAGAAAGATGCTCCGAGGGAAAAACAGCTGTCCGGGGATAAAAAAATATGGACGTACATCTACGAGCTCTTCTCTTCAGAAGTGGCACAAAGAAACACCGCCGCGCTCCACGACATGTTGGCGGCGACGGGTTTTCATTGGACTGTGTGCAAGTACCCTTTATTCTTTTCCCGCCTCTAGTTTTTTTTCCTTGTTACTTATCGCGCAGGTCATGTCGCCGACACACTTCTTTCCAAGGGCTTCTGAAGACGAAGAAGACCCACAGCGCGCCGACCGACCACGACGACGAACCAGAGTGGACAACGTCGTTTGTGAGCAGAGTGTGGCACGCATAGAACGGTGTTGGACACAAAAGCTCTGACAAAATGTCTCTCATGATCCATGAAAGGTGGGGGCAGTGGACGTAAAAAGAAAGCAGCCCGTCGGATCCGCGCGCGTCCGGTGAAAGCAGCCGTGAACGAAACAAAGGGCTCGCGCCACGGATGCGGGAGAGGAGAGGGCCTTTGATGGCGGTCCGCGGAAACTATTTCTACGAGCGCTGCCGTTCCTGCTGTTGCCTGGACATCGAGCTCGCGCGCACGCTCTTTGAACCGGACCTCTGTGAGAGCTCCTCCGCCTTGAAGCTATACAAAAAAGGTAATACTTGACACGTCGCATCGTGAGAGCACTCAGTCCTATAAAACATTCGCTGTATCGTGCGCAATCGCATCTCGTTTTCTCACGTCGTTTCGTGCCACAAGACCAGTTGCGCGGACTTTCCTTTGCTGTCTTGTTTCAAAACCCTTTTTTTTTTTTCAGCGCTACAACGCTGGATCAAGCGCAAAGGAAAAGAATAGCACCACCGTACTTACATAATATTTCCTTTCTCTTTCCTTTCTTTCTTTCTTTCTTTCTTTCTTTCTTTCTTTCTTTCTTTCTTTCTTTCTTTCTTTCTTTCATTCTTTCTTTCTTCTTTAAGGGGTGGTGGTGCGATGTCACGCACGTATACAAGCACAAATCAGCGCCCACAGATGATTGTCTCGCTTCGCACTGACATGGACGGGAAGGCAAGGTATTGGATGGGTAGGAGCGAGGTGATGCTCCACGCTTGCTGCGTGGGCACTCTCATATCGAATTGAAGGCGCCGGCAATACTCCTCGATCGCGTGTCGTCTTTAACAGACGTAGGACGAGAAGCACCGGCGAGGTCTATTCGAGAATGATTGAAACGCCTTTGAACGGCGCTCGCGCGTTTGCCTCTGTCGAGTATCGCCAGGCGCGCGGACTGCTGTTGGCAAAATCAAATTCCTCCGGGATTTCCAGGATTCACCCTGCCTCTCTCTCTCCCTTTCTGCTCCTTCGAAACAAACGCACCCCCAGATTCGTTGTCGTGCCCGGAGGGCCGTCTTGATCGATATAGAGGAAAGCGCATCCTTCTTTCTTCCCTCAGAGTCGAACATCCTTCGCCTTAACGCTTCCTTCTTCTACCCTTTTATCCTGCCCTTTTCATGGTTTACTCAAGTTTCTATGTCGCCTCTATCGCCATAGTTGTGTATACGGACACATACATCACGCGCTGGAGACCTCGCGAGGAAATCAGCATTCAAGGAATCGTCTGAATCGAAGGAAGAGGGAGGATGGGGGGGGGGGGGGGTAGGGGGTATACACGAGAGCTGTATTTTGTGGCCATATACCGCTCCTCGCGCTTCGATAAGGAAGGCGAGACGTGGAAGACAGAAGAACGCCAGCCACGATTGCGGCCTTTGGTGCGTTCCTCGGAAACAAACTGATCTCACCCTCCCTCCTTCCGCTTGCCAGCCGTCTCATGCAAATAAAGATAGCTCGCGCCGAAAAGCAAAGAGGACCGCCTTATAAATGCGTCATTCCAGCCGTGGGATTTGAAACGGCCCAGTGACGACCGCTTCATCGATGCGCGCCGCTTGCGCCCGCAGCCAGAAGCCAGGCAAGGCACAGGACGAAAAGAGCGGGTTCGGAGGAAGGGGAGGGGTCTATTGCAGCCTTCGCCGAAGCCGAGAGCAGCCTCGCCCGCTTGCGCCTTAAGGCGCGGCCGGAAGATTGAGGCTTGTTGCATAGTTCAGCTAACGGTCGTGGAGACCGCCTGCAGTGAGGCCCGCCTAGGGAAGGAAGGCGAGAGACGGTCGGCGTGGCGTGCGAAAAGAAGTAACGTCAGCCATGATGAGCTTCAAGTCTCCCAGGGCGGCCATCGCCGGAGCGCAAACTGCGCCGCATCGGACGCGAAACGGCTCCCCTTTGGATTGGCCCAGAAGGAAGAGGCCTCGGTCCGGAGGGCCGACTGCGCGAGAGACGGCGTGGGTAGAGATCGCATGGCCAGCGGGCTTTGGCAGTTGCCGGACTGGACGTACGTCGACTGAGTATCTGGCCTCGCGGGCATGCACCCGCTTCGCCATGGTCGTCTGTCTTGTGGTGGACTGTGTGCGTGTGTGTGTTAGCGTCTGTATGCGCGCTTCCATCTTAGGGGTGGTAGGGAAGGAATGGGGCCTTTGCAAGGTTTGGGAAACTGCATTTGGCGTACACATCGAGTAGAAGAGATTACAAGTCCCATTTCAGAGCCGCGGGGCGGGTCAAGCACTGCACTGGGAACAGTTGTGCTAATAAGGTTTGCCATTGAGGGCGAACACTTTTGTGGAGGAGCGGCAGCTGAGACCCTGCAGAGGAAAAGAAGTTAATGAAATCTATATGCGGCCTACAAGGCCAGCCCGAAGCGCGATCGTATATTTCAGGCTCTAGAGACGCGGTGCTCTGTAGAGAAGCTTATGCGCATAGAACTGTCTGAGCAAGCTCATATCAGGAGGAGTGTTAAATATAATATTTCAGTCATTAGCTTGTGTAAAGTCATAATATGCCAACGATTACCTATATTTATTTCACTGTTGAGCGCGAAAGCCGGGAGGTTGGCAAGCAGCATCATGTAGATCATCGCTGAAACTTCAAGTATTGCCTAAACGATAGCAACCCTAACATTGTCCCGGATTACTTAGTTATCATTCACTTGAAAGCAACGACTATTCCTGCATAAATGGCATGCAGCATTCTATGTATTCTTTACTAACCTGCGAATAATTCTCGTCTACTTCTTGCCGTCCCCATACGGAAGCGCTCTCGAATTTTCTACTCTTGTAATGCAGAAGAAAAACGGTTTGTTTCATTGTGTGTGAGATTTTTGTTCTTGGGCTACCTTATGTTCTACAATCCTGAGGAAAAATATGCCTCTTACACTGGCGTACAATAAACCAATATCAATATTTTACTTTAATTTCGTTAAAGAATGTTTAATGAGAAAGAAACGCTTCCTTTTTGTCTTGCATGACTTGAGGGGGCAGTATGCATCTCTAGCACTTGCCGCTCTGAAAGCTTTTGCACCCTGCTGCGCTTGCTTCTATCCACAAAGCTGGCTCATCATTCTTTCAAAATTTTTAAGTTGCTCTTTTTTGGCTTAGTGTTTTGCATCCTTCCAAGCTGTGAGTGAGTAGCTATCCGATACACAGAGGTAGGTGTACTAATGAAATGCTGTGGCAAGTTGCGAAATAAACGCGTATATGATCCCGCACCATTGTCCTCCGATTTACTCCTGCCAGCCCGTCAAATATTTTCGCGCAGGATTGTGGATTTAAGGACAATAAATGACACGGGTGTATGGCTTTATGCCACAATACTTAAGGTGCTTCTACTGCAAGCTTTCCCGTACCCCTTCACATACAAGGAAGCTTCCACTGTCAACTGTCCTTTCTTATCTTCCTTGTAGGTCCCCAAGCGTTGTTTCATATACTAGAAAAGTATATTGGGAATGGTATAAGGTGGGTTCAGCTGGTTCAAGACGGGGGTATCGGAATATTGATGGCAAAACCTTTGTTCTGTAGTGAACATGATGATGATGATGACGATGAGAAGGAGGAGGATGGGGAGACGCAATGAGTGTTTTTGGGCAGGAAGATGAGCGCACAGCATGCTTGTGTGGCCTATGAAATGAATTTTATCAAAACCTAGTTAAACAAGCTTCCGACAATGCTAACACCAAAAAATTTAAAACATCAGGACAGGAATTAGCATGAAATGCGATCGTGATTGGCTCAGGTCAACTGTACCTATCGCTCAGGCACATACCCAAGATTTTTTTGCGAGGGGGGCAATCGAAGTTAAATTTTCTATGCAAAGGAGGGAGGGGGGTACCTTTACTAGTACGAATGTGAATAATGCCCACCGTTCACTATAAAGACGCGTAAACCCGCGAAATAAAAATGAAGTAAGGTGTATCTCACAGGTACGCCTGTGAGATACACCTTACATGTTACATGTTGGAAGGCTAAATTTTCTAATCGAATAAGAACGTCCTGAAAAATTATCTTCGAGTGTTGACTTGAATACTGAATATTCTTCCATATTGAGGAATAACTGCACTCGGTTTGCAGCTGGAAATAACTTCACGTACGCTCAATTGTGAGGTCCATCAACGAGTGAACATTCTCACCTTTTATAATGGGGTTATAATAATTCACGTGTTGCTTCCTCGAGACAAGCATTCAGTGGACCGCACGCTGTAGCAAATGCATTAAACACGATGTTCTAACAAATCGAATATTCGACAATGACGAAGTTCATATTCTAAAAAAAAATTGCCAGCCATTCCACTTTGTGAAGGCGGATGACCAGTGGAGGTGTTTTGACTACGACACAGAGGTGACACAGAATTTTGAACATAGGCACGTAATCATTTACCGTGATTTTGACATACTTTCGCGTGGATGACGGGACCACCACCTCGAGGAGCCGGAAGAAACTAGACACCCGTAACCTTTCGACCTGACCGCCACCAGGGCAGAGCGGAAGGAAAGTAGATACGCAAGCGCTTGGAACACCGACAAAAAGAGGGTGGTATGAAGGTAGACATGACGAACACGGGTCAAAGTATAGTACCTGTTCTTATCAGCCTAATATCTGATACGGGTTCTATTTGGACCCAATATAATAAACTTATTTTTGCAAGTTGGTGGAGTGCTTGAATGCTTGAAGCGTACTTCACCTCCGCCGCGGGTCGGCCCTGTGCTGCACTTTCTTCGGAATCGGCCCCCGATTTTTGGTGTACGGACATCGACCCGCTGGAAACCAGCCACGTACAGCTTCGCTGTGAAGCTACCGTATTCGCACTCGTAATATAATTTCCAGGCCACACTCTGAGCATGATAATTTTACGCTACTGGAAGACGACTCGCTACAATTTACAGAGACCATCGCTCGAAATCGCGATAGCGCAATTCGACCAACGACCTCCAACAGAGGAACTCATTTTAAGATGCCGACATCACAAGCTATCTCAGCGGAGGGTGACGAGGGCACTGTTTCGCATATTAAGGGCAACAGAATTGGACAAGCGGCTGTAGCCCGAACAGATGTTTACAGGGCTGCAAGTGCTACTGTGCTGTGTGGGAACGGTACGCGGTGACAATATTTGACTGTGATTGCACGTCTATGCCCCTTGCTTTCTTTATCTCTAGTTTGCTTTCACTTTACCTGCCCCTCCCCTCTCTCCCCAGCGTAGGGTAGCAAACCGGATCTACCCATCTGGTTAACCTTCCTGCCTTTCCCCTTTCTACTCTCTCTCTCTACTTGAAGACGAGGTTCGTGAACCCAAAATGCTCTAGCCGATAATAAAGTCAAAGAGCTTCCAACTTGTCCGTCTTTTACTGGAACTCACAAAAAAATAAAGGATAGCAAAAGTAGGACGAGGTGCGAAGAAGAAAAGTTGAAAATAATTTGGAAGCAGCAAGAGGGCTAAGCGACACTAAGAGCTAGACTACAGGAAGCTAAAGAAAGTAGTAATAAATAGGGGATGGCGGCGCAGCTGGTGGACGTGGGAGATCAACGTGCAACAGCGGTTAGCGAAAGAGAAGGAACATGTTCGGTCATCGGGGAGAGGGTTAAAGCAGCCGCAGCCGGGAAATTTTCTGACCTCATCTGTGGGAGTAGGGTAGTACGGGCGATCTGAAATCTCGGCGTGGTTCCACTGGAGCCTTCGGGTGCTGTGCCGCCTCCCCCAATCTCTCTCTTTCTCTGCGTTGGCCAATTGACGTGAGATGCCGGGCGCCGTGTTTAACGAGATTACTTGGCAGCTCTCCTGCTTCTTCCTTCGCGTCTTCTACGTTCGTTGCTTTTTTCTTAACGTTCTTTTTTTTAGTTTTTACTCGGCTTCAGGGGCCATTGGCAGCAGGTGGCTGCTGGTGGCTACACAACGCGGCTCTTAGAAGAACTTGGCACGTTCTTTTCTTTTTCCTTTTTTATAGAGTCTCCCTGGTGCTCTGAATACTTCTTAACTTGTTTTGCTTCTCGCTGGCTAGTATCCCTCAAGAAATGTGTGCCTATGCTATATCGTCGAGATGTCGGCCAATAGCAGATGTGACTCGCGTGTGCTTTGTTTGCACAGGGATCGAAATGGCACTTGGTGAGTGGGCATCAAAAGAAATATGTTGTGTCGAGAGATATATCGTTACCATATTGTTTCTCCGTTCTTCATCTTGAGGAATTACCACATAACACAGCGTTACGGGCACAATTGCAGACTTCTAACTCTGAAGCACTATTAACTTTCCTTCTTCAAGAGGCAAACCTATTAGAACCGAATATTGTTATTGGCGCCCATTTTTCTGATTACAGTTATTTTATCTTATGTGGGATTCCAGTGGTGCCTCTGCGATGCCAACCGGCCATTTATGAATCTGGTACGATGGCGAGTATGTCGATGCCTTTGAAGATGTTCTGTCAGTAAGATACTTAGCTGATAAGAATTAATGCTCGTTGTCAACGTATATACCGCAGTCCCCGCCATGATAGCGACTACCGTTTCCAATGCAGGAGAAGGGTGGAACACCAGCTGGAGATGTAAAATAGGTATTTTTTTAGTCCTGGATGTCTATAAGTGGCTCATAAAGTCGTGGCATGATACCTGTTTACTTGTTACAATAGTTTAGGGACCTGTAACGACGTACCAGTTTCCTTTGCGTATATGGTTAGTTTTCTTTCATTCTGTTCCGCGATTCCTACTGTTGTATTAACTTAGGCTCCTCCCTCTCTTCTTTTTATTTGGTTAGATTTCCTTTCTTTAGGTATTACCGCAGTCCCATCAACATAAATGCATCAGGATTTTTTTTTCCTCAGGCCGTGAGTTGCCCCTGTGACAAAATTAATTCATCGCTGTTGAGATCCTAAATTTTCACTGTGTAGTTTCAGTACTTAGAAGACGAAAAAACAAATGTTTTCGTATTACGCCACTCCAAAAGCAAAGATATACAACGCAGTCTCTTGCGCGCCACTAAACTCAATAATATATTTTCTTTTTCTTTTACCTTGGTTGAAGTCTCGAAAGTCTTAACGACACGGCGTGGTATATTCTTTCCACGCCTTGGAGAGGCAACTTTTGTCATGAGGACTTTCCTTCTAAAATGCAGTTTAAGAAGTTCACTTTGGGTAAGCGCTGCGTCAGACAGCTCCGTGGAAACAGAGGCTTCGCGCGACACCTGGCGCCTAGTTCCCCCAAAGGGGGCATCCGTTATCCCGTCCGGGCGCCAGCCAACCACCTCGTCAACTATGAACCCGCTGTCCTCTTCGTGGCGTGCAGCCGTCACCCGGCGGTGGCGGAGGCTAGCGCGGTCTGGGCGGCAGCGCCGAGGCGTTGGTGCGGCAGGTAGCCGCGTTAACTCATGCGTTCTTAGTTCCGTGCACTATGCATAGCGCCGACTTCCTGACAAATAAACGGAAACGTTAACTCTGTGCTTCATATTTGAACACTCATGTTGTCTCACGGAAAACGATTCGTTTCTACACGTTTCAAGGAGTTTCAAGGGGCTACGTTTTCTGTGGTATATCTTTCTTTCTCTTATTCTCTCGCGCACGTTCTAGATCGTAGATTTTGGTAGTCTAGAATTAAGTAGTGCAAAACCGGTCTCGTAAATTTCCTTTAATCGGTTATCTGGTTGCTTTATAATTTTGCTTCTGCATACGATTTTCACGCTTTATTTCTCTGTGATGGTGTCAAAGTTGCTGTGCGCTTGGTTGAGAACCCCTGCGACCATTTATTCTATTTTCCTTTTTTTTTCAACCCCCTCCAATTAACTGTGATAATTTGGAAATAATAAAATTTCAGTTAATTTCCTCTGAAGTTTAACTGCTCGGAACTGGCTACTGAAATTATACCTGTGCTCATTGGTCTTCGTGTTTGCATTTCTCCTTCAAAGCACTTCATCATTCTCTAAGCGAATCAAAATGAATCACACGGGTCTCTTGCTACATACATTTGTTGACATGATGTAGCACATACTTACGTCAGCTGGATGTGTAATAGGCTACCTACACAGTGTTACAGGACGATGGTGCCTAAGGACTAGTACAGTAAGAATGTCACTATGAACTTTCCTTCTCAAACGTGTCTTTCATATGAGTCAGGCAGGCATTTCTGAGCCGGCTGTGCTGGCCTCCAGTACGCAGTAAGATGTGAATAGTCCAGAAAGCTAAGGAGATTGACACCTGCTGCGTAAAACGTTTATCGTTGTGCACATGCTTTAGACTTCTCTAAATATCCAGGCGCTTTCACATTCATCTGTCACTTGCAAAAATTTAGCTGCCATTTTAGATCGGCGTAATAAAGTCCACGGGCTTACACCGAGCACATTCGTTTACATCTCATATGAGTCACGTCATGATTACCTCAGTCAAACTGACTAAAAGGAAAGAGACCCTGAACATCAAGAAGCGTTTTGTAGTCATTTAATAAATGTGAATACACGTACTGTAGCACGTTCTGTCCGATTTCGCAAGAGAGACCGGGAAGCAGACCGACAGATCGACTGAGCGTGGGTCCCAGCTCAAGGAGCTTCCGAAATAGCCAGAACTGGTTGGTAACTTGAGAAGTTACCAATTCGAACATCAGCGATACTAAAAACGACGCCGGTCTAACTAAGTCGCCTCTCTGCTTAGACATGTTTGCAGTTTTACCCCAGCAAGCAACGCCTTCACTTTCCAACGTACTGCTTGCAACTATACAGAGGCCGTGTCTCGTGCCGGAGGCAGCTCGGCTGTTCATCTGACCCGTCTACTCCGGAGGCAGGCGCTCCAGTAAGGATGTCTGCCGCCCGCTTGCGCACAAGTGAAGGCGCCCGCCGTCGCGTCGCTCCTCATTTGCAAAAACCGCTCCGATGTGATGAACGACCCATTGATCATCCATACATCTTGGGCCGCGCCTCCGGCGGCAAAACGGGGCGCTCGCGCGCGCCGGCGGCGGTCCCAAGGCCGGGAGCGCCGAGACGAATTGGGCCGGCCGTGCGGATATTCGCACATGCTGCCACATTTCGCAACAGTACCGCCTCCCGACTGCGACGAACTCGTCTTACGAAAGTGAGCAGTGTAAGTAGAGGTGTGTGGCAAAGGGTGTGTTTTGGACTACTTTTCAGTCGAAGAAGCAAGTTAGTTCGCCATCCAGGGAAACGTGCTTCGGATTGTAAATGTAAACGATAAATTTGGTTGAAACATGTGAAATGGGAAGTCAATGCACTTGTTCCGCAAACACTGACAGTCTAGGATGATTATAATAATGGTCCTCGTGTGGAGCAGCTGTATCATTCGCTTTCGGAACAGACATGATGGGTGCGTGGGATTTGCGCACATGCTTTGTCGTTTACTTCTGCTAAACATATTGCGCCCTGAGTGAAACCAATCTGTTATGTTTGGCACGCAGGGTCATAAATTGAACAACTTTCTAATAAAGAGAATGTCGCTACAAACGCACAATTTCCTTAGGCAAGTAATGGCAGACTGGATCATTTGTCCGCATTACTGTACACCTCAGACACTTGTCAGCAGTTGACTTTAATTTCTATTCCGGCTGGTGTGCTGCAGCCAGGTAAGCGCCGAACACGAGTGTGTTCGTTCTAACGTTCATCGAGTCTCAAACGTCGCGAGCGCGATTCGTAAAAAAAAAAATTAGGCACGAGCCGTTCGACACCGAAAATCGCAACGCACCCGCTCCGACGAGCATAGCGCACCCGATAGGCCTCACGTTGATGTCTATACTGATGAGGCTTTGATGGTTCGTGCGCCAAGGCATGCGCGCGTGGCTGCTACCATCCTGGGTGGCACGGACGACGCGCTGGCGTTCTCTCCTTCAACGGGACAACAGACGTGCAGCGCCTCCTTCTTTTCTCTCTCTCCCTCGTCCTCCCGCGGCGTCGCCACGACCTGGCTTATAATTAATGGCGTTTTAATACTCGACCCTGATCGGACTCGCGCGTCTGTTGTGCTCCGTCGGTTCCCGCGAGGGGCGCCGCACATGTGACACGCCATTAAAAATGCAAGGGCGCGCTTTCGCATTTGCTCGTAGCGCCACTTCGCAGCGAACTGAGTGCCCCGTGGCTTCGGTCGCTTGAAACGTTAGTAGAGCTGTTTCCCGTACAGTTACCTTTTTTTTTTTAATTGTCCTTCGTCTACCTCTTTGTGTCGAACTCGCAGATTAGGAGTGGCGTCTGGCTTGCGAGTTCAACTTTCCGGCAGCCCTTTACTACTGGCTAACACCTCATTCCGGCAGTTTATTTCGCCTGTTCATTTCGCTAAGCGCGTTAACAAAGTTGCTTGCAAGGTCGCAGACTCACACACCCTACTTCTCTTCATCTTCGATGCTTCCTCCCTGCTCAAAGCCTCCACTCTTATCTAGGTAATCTTTAAAAATCGGCAAAATTTTAATGCAATAAGGAAATGATAGTTGCAGGAGAAAGAGAGAGAGAGAGAGATGATTGTAAATGCAACGCAAGGTGTCGTGCCTGACAGTATGTTTACCTGTAGATTTTTTTAGTAAACTTTTTTTCATTCGACACGTGGTTGTTGCTCTTATTTAAGTTTTAGGAAGCTGGCTTGTAGCTTTGAGTGTGAAAACGTACCATTTTTTTTTAAATGTTATGACAATAAGCTGTTAGCATTTCATGATGTACCTTGTTTTGCTCGATGTCTTCGTAATTTTATTGTGTTGCAGTGCCTCAGCATGAAGTGTCATGTCGGTTAACACAGTCTGAATTATAAGGCCGACCTATGTTATAATAAGAGCAAGGGAGCAACCTCTCCTTTTTAAAATAAATTGGTGCCAGGTGGGACACTAATATTATGGTTGAGGCCGTCTGCTCTACTTCGCTCACCCGAACAATATATTACAAACATTGACTGGCTCAGCAAACTAGTAAACACAATACAGATGAAACGTTAAAATGAATATCACCACGATTGCGCATAGTTCGCACAACGTCAAAGCTATTATTATTATCATTATTATTATTATTATTATTATTATTATTATTATTATTATTATTATTATTATTATTATTATTATTATTATTATTATTATTATTATTATTATTATTATTATTATTAGATATGGAAACATAGAAGTACACAAAGGAAACAGGGAGGGAGGGAGCTGACAACTGCCACCGAGGGGGGCACAGCTCCTGCCTACTCTTTCGGAAGAAGGCAAGAGGAGAAGAGGAGAAGAAGATAGGAAACAAAGAAATAGGAAATAAAATAGGAATTAAACAAATGACAGAGACACGGACAAAAGAAAGTAGGAACACGGAAAAATGTTTATAAATGGGAGGCAAAATCAGTTTTCTACATGGAGAGAGAGAGAGAGAGAGAGAAAATGATAAATGAAAGGTAGGGAGGTTAACCAGGACTGAGCCCGCTTGGCTACTCTACACTGGGGAAAGGGAAACTGGGACGGAAAGATTAAAGAAAGAAGAGAAAGTCCACCGGGGATATCGTTCAGTCACTCAGTCCGGATTACAGACGCTGACTCAATCCTATATCTTTCAAATATCGCAGCAGCGCTTTTGTGGCCTTTTGTAGCTGCGATATACGAGGCCATGGTCCCAAGATCTTGTTCAAGGTGAACGGTTTTCTGTCTAACTGGTTGAGAGCTGTGCAGAGACCTTGTCTTTCATTTTCAAATGATGGGCAGTAGCACAGTAGATGGTCTATAGTTTCTTCGACACCGCAGGCATTGCACTCGGCGCTATCAGCCATTCCAATCAAAAACGTATATGCATTCGTGAATGCGACGCCCAAGGGTAAGCGGCACAGCATTGTTTCCTCATTACGCGGAAGCCCTGGTAACAGCCGCAGTTGCATAGATGGATCGAGGGAATGCAATCGATGGTGAGTGAAATCAGGTGTGTGCCACTTCTCCAATGTCATACGGTGCGCTAGCTTGCCTAAGTGTTGGGCTGCGTCAGTACGCGATAAAGGTATAGAAACAAGGGTTGCTCCTTCGTGTGCTTTCTTAGCAGCGTCGTCAGCGAGGTCGTTGCCGGAGATACCGCAATGGCCAGGCAGCCACTGAAACACGACGTCGTGCCCTTTCGCAATCATGTGATGGTGAATTTCTCGTATCTCCCATACGAGTTGTTCACAGGACCCGCGACGAAGAGATGACAGAAGACATTGTAAGGCCGCCTTTGAATCACAGAATATTGCCCACCGATTAGCCGGTTGGTTGTTAATATAATCAACGGCACCTCGGAGGGCAACAAGCTCCGAACCGGTCGATGTTGTCAAGTGAGAAATCTTGTATCGGAAGCTTAGTGATCGTGATGGTATAACCACTGCCCCGGTGGAGCTGGTCTGGGTGGAAGAGCCATCCGTATATTCGCAACTTTCACGGCCTATAGGGGGCGCCACTTTAAATCCAACATGGCTGTCCGAGAGATTAAGAACTAGAGCAGTCGGTGCAGTGCTGCGGTCGTCTTGCTCAGTGACATGTTGTTTCGCGTCGTCATGTTGAAATATCTCTTCAATTTACACGCCCGCTGTCGTTAGCCTGCGTAATGGCTCACATTGGGCGAGCAGAACGCAGGATTCGAATCCTGCTTGAAAGCGAGGAAGTCCTAAACGCTGGTCATCTTGTGTGCTGCGGCATAAAAGCGTGCACGTCGACGTCCGTGACTATTGAAGGTCTTTGCACACAAACTTTGCGGCTTCGAAGCAAACCACACGAGCTGTGGTTTCAGTTTTGCCGCGACGGTGTTATTAAGAGAAGTGATCCGTGGTTTCTATTAGCTATTCTGTTAATCTGACCTCTTTGAAAGGGTACCATGAGCTTTTACGCGGTGTGGTGCTCTCTGCATGTTGTTACTTAGACCGCTTGAATAAGCCGCCGTGTCGAGAAAAAAAACCTTCCTGGTGTTGCGCGACCGAAGTCCTTTACATCGACGGCGTGAAAAGCAGCCCTAAACCAGCGTTTTGTGTACGAAAATTTCTTGTCTAATTATCCCTGCCTGTGTTCACAAAGCTGGATGTTGAACTCGAAAAGTAAACAAAAGCCATATCTGACCACTTTTGCGTGCTGTGCAAGCTACAGTCCTGCGGTGGTCCTACCGCGCGTCTTGCCTATAAACATATCAAGCGATACATAGCCGATATTTACCGGTCTAGGGCAATGCTCGCTTCATTCTTCCAGTTATCTTTACAAAATATTATACACGCAGATCAGTTGAGGATTCGCTACGCGAACACTGCACAGTAGTTCAACGTTTGTTGGACTAGGATTTGTTACCTTACGAGTGCAGTCATGCGCGCCTGTGCACTCGTTGCAGCCGCGCATCGAACTGGCAGACGAGGTACGAATTCCAGGTCCCTCTACGCCTGCGTCACTTTGCTTCGATGCACAAATGAGAAACTCATCTCTCTGTTCGAAAATGGTGGAATGTCAAGCCGACGTTGCAGAGCACGAATGCATGAACGAGAACAAGAAATTTTGAAGGAGGTACAAGGCTTCATGGAGAATGTTTGCGCTCCAACGTAGCCGCAAAGGCATGAGTGGCGAGAACGCAAGCATCAATCATCCTACAACAGATTTGAGTTAAGATTGCGCATTATTTCTTTCCCTGCACATAATGTAGTGCTATGCCTGCGTCTTTATGGAGGTGCGTCTATTCGCGATTCCAAGTGCCCGGAATCGTCACTCATCTGTCGTACTCAAAAAAAAGTCCTCTGACATGAAGTGCACACTGCAAAACCTTCATCGCTTCTGTGATAGCTTTGCCGATCCGCAGCTTAATAATCAATTTCTTCCTGATGAGCGAAGGCTCAGATCAATAATCAATTTCTTCCTGGGAATGAGTGAAGGCTCACATCACCTACCGCATAACTACCGCTCGACACCCATTGCGGCACGCAGAAAATACGGTTACTTCTACGTTTGCTCATTCTGAGCATGTTAAGTGTCCTTCAGGACCCCACGGGAGCTCTGAACGCGTTAAAATATCAATCAAAAGTGAAGGAAAAGCGTAGACAACACCAATACGCTACGCGAACGGGAGGCAGCCAGCGGCGAGTATAATCTTTCGACTGTTTCCGACCGACACCGCACGACGGCGCCACCGTACGTGAAAGTTGCGAATATGTGGACTCGGTCAAAGTAGGAAGTGTGCAAACAATCCAGAGCTGCTTGCTTCAAGGCCAAGGTAGGTAGGTCGGTCTTCTTTCTTATTCCTGGAACCGTAAGCCGCACTTGAGGTTGTTTTAAACACCACAAAGCTGAGGTTGAACGTGCTGATGGTGTAAACCCCGATGGTAGGGAGGCTGTCAAGAATGGCGAGCTGCGAAACAAGATTGCCACACAGTTACGACAGGGCGACACGACGCGCACCTCTCCCTCTCCGTCGCTGCAGCTGGGAGGCGTTCAAAGAAGCGACCTTTGCGCTGGAATCCGCCGCCTTCCTCCAGCCCCTTCGACATTGTGACGGAACTAGTTCGGTGCGTGAACAATGATTCCGGAGTTCCCCAACGCGGAGCTGATTTGACACGCATGGACAAGCTGCCGCGGGAACGACGTATTTTTGTGCTTCTCACGGTTCGGAGTGGCACGGAACAACGAGCGACCCTCGATCGGCAACGATAGTTCCCGGAACGGCACCCGCCAACGCCGTCGTAGGGCATCAGAGCGCGGTTGCCTTTGTGTACGTAAACTGTTCTGGAGAGCAGCGGCGCGTTGGTGATGAGTAAACGAACAGTCGCCGCGTCGTAGGACCGGCGGATCGAGTGTATAAAAACTGTGGTTGTGCGAATGCTGAGGACTCTTCTCTTGAGCAGTCATGTTAGGCTGAGTCACTTCTCTCATGCAGTGATGTTGGACTGGTACTCTTTTTCTCAAGCAGTCATGTTAGACTGATTTAATTTCTGTAAATAAACCCTTTTCCTCGTTCTCGATGAGAAGCAGTTCTTCACTTCATCAACGATCTCAGCGTAAATAAGTTGGACGACGGCATGGGCCAGCTACCTCCGAATTCATGCCGTACTCCAATCTTGGCAAAGGACCACGGACGATGGGATTGAGCCCCCAATCCTGACAAGGCACGATACTTGCTGACCTCGTTGGAGAAGGATGCCTGTGGTCGTCGTTCTGGCAGACAGGCAAGAAAGCTTGATTGAATCCGTGAAATATGACGAACATGGGCCCTGAGCGAGTCGGTGCTGATGTAAGTCGTGATAGGATGGTCTTGAGCCATTATAATGGTTCCTGCTGTCGAGGCGCTCCGCGGAAGGCCTAGGCAAACACGCAGTGCCTGTGCTTGCACGCTCTGAAGTTCTCGAAGATATGACTTGCATATTTTAGCAAGAACGGGAGAACTATAGCGTAGAAATCCGATAAAAAGGGCTCGATATAACTGTAGCATGGAGCCTATTGACGATCCCCATGTTTTGCCGGCGATGAACTTGAAGATGTGAACAATAGATGTGAGCCTCTTCTTCAAGTGGGCAACCTGAGGGCTCCAAGAGAGGTCCCGGTCAACGATGACACCCAAAAACCGATGATTTTTCTTGTAGCAGATAGGCTGGCCATTGATGTATACTGGATAACCAGACATCGCTTTTCGCGTAAAAGCGACTAACGCACATTTTTCTGTTGAGATGGTAAGGCCTTGTGTCTGAAGATAGTCAGATGCCTGTGTTGCTGCTTGCTGTAGCCTTGCGCGAACCTGCAGACGAGTGACCGCTGATGTCCAGATGCAGATGTCGTCGGCGTATATTGAAACACTCACTGTTTCCGGGAGGGATTCAGCCAGCCCAAGAAGCGCGAGGTTGAAAAGAACAGGGCTTAGAACACCGCCTTGGGGAACGCCTCGGCATGTGTAGTGGTCGGTAGTCGGACCATCTTCCGTGCGCACGAACAAGGACCTTTGTGTCAAGTAGTTTCTGATCCATCGATATACTCGCCCTCCTAGTTCAACTGTCAGAAGTGCGTCTAGAATGGTTTGATGGGAAACATTGTCGTAAGCGCCTTTCACGTCAAGAAAGAGTGCGGCTGATAATCGCTTCCGAGATTTTTGTTGTTCTACAGAAGATACCAGATCGATGACACTGTCAATCGATGAACGGCCTCGTCGAAATCCCGCCATTGAGTCAGGGTAAATTTTGTTGTATTCAAGGTACCATTCGAGACGCATGAGGATCATACGTTCCATGAGTTTCCCGACGCAGCTGGCAAGTGCTATCGGCCGATACGATGCCAGTTCGAGCGGTGACTTTCCTGTTTTTAGTAGAGGTACCAGGCGGCTTCGTTTCCATTCCTGTGGGACCACACCATCTCGCCATGAGCTGTTAAAAAGGCTGAGGAGTTGTCTTCGTGCCTCTTGACCTAGGTGGCGCAAAGCACTATATGTTATCCCATCGGGCCCTGGTGAAGATGAACTCCTGCAGAGCGCCATAGCAGCTTCTAACTCTTCCATAGAGAATGGAGCGTCCATACTTGTATCTCGTGGACCGGGGATGTCACCTGAAGGCATGTCAAAGGCTAAAACTGTGCCGCCGGCGACTTTCGCACAAAATGCCTCCGCAATTTCCACCTCACGGCGGTTTTCATAGAGAGCAAGGGCGTTGAAAGGGTGTCGTTGCTGGGGGCTTGAGCTAAGGCCCCGCAGGGTACGCCACACACGGGATAATGGCTTGCGGGGGTCCAGTGACTCGCAAAAGCATTTCCATCTTTGATCCGCTAGCTTATCCATTCGCCGCTTTATTTTCTTTTGCATACGCCGTGCTTCTCTGAGGTCAAGAATTGACTTCGTGCGCCTGTACCTCCTTTCAGCTCGGCGACGAAGTGCACGAAGCCTTTCCAACTCAATGTCATTCTCTGTACGCTTTGATGAATGTGTGAAGCAACGCGTCCAATCTTGCATTACGTCAGCAATTATATCTTCTAATTTGCGTGCGATACGTTTCTTGCATGTGTCTTCTACACGAGCTTGAAAGACTGACCAGTCGATGTGGCGAGATATAACCGGTAATGCGGCGTTTAGTCCATCGATTCTCACATAGGTCGGAATGTGATCACTTCCATGGGTTTCAATATCGGTGAACCACTGCGCGCTCGAAGTCAGGCAACGTGACACAAAAGTCAAGTCAAGGCAGCTGCTGTACGATGTGCCTCGCAGAAATGTCGGGCTTCCGTCGTTTAGAAGACATAGGTTGTGGCCTGATGCAAATGATATTAGTGACCGGCCCCTCGAGTTTATCCTGGAGCTTCCCCATATATAGTGGTGAGCGTTGAAATCCCCTGTTATTATCCAAGGACCGGGAGTAGCAGTCATAATATCTTCTAGTCTTTTGCTATTAAACTGACTGGTTGGAGATAGGTAGACGCCAATAAGAGTAAAAGACAGCCTCTTCTTTTTCACAGTAACACAGACGTATTGGTTACCGTCTTGTGGCGCTACGGGTTGGGAAAAATACGTAAGGTCTTTGCGGATGTAAACCAAAACCTTACTACTACGGACACACGTGGTTGAAACAAAAGGTTCATATCCTGATAGTCTTATGGAGGCTGATAAGTTCGGTTCGCAGATAACCAGTATAGGAAAGTGGTTGTCAAACACGAACTGCCGCAACTCCGAAATACGTGACCTCAGGCCTCTCGCATTCCATTGGAAAATGGAGGCACTTCTGACATCATCCCGGAACGATCGCTGTTGTTGTCGATGAGCCATGGTTCTGCTGTAGAAACCCTCAAGCACTGGACTTCTGAAGGCTCTCAAGAACCGGATTGATGGCATCCAGCACTTGCAACGCACTTCGAGCTGTTGGTGTCTGTAGCTTGTCCAGAAGAACACGAATAGCACTCATCAGAGAGCTTATCATGACAACGACTTGTTGATCCTGGTCTGACAATTTATCAGGAACAGATGAGGTATCCTTTGCTGTAGAGCTCTGGTTTCGCTCAGTAGGGGGATCTAGCCGCGGGAGTGCAGGCCAAGCGTCAGCAGCCATGCTGTTCGATGCACCTGTGTCCTTTGAGCTGACTGCGTTTGGCCGGGGCGGAAGAGCGGGTGGCAATGTACGTACGTGGCTGGCGTTCTGCAGAGGCTTTGGAGGCTCTTGATCGACGTCGGCGACGTGATCGTCGTCGCTTAATAGATGCTGCTGCTTCTCGGTGAGACGAGTGGTCTCTAACCATTTTTCTCAATATTGCCATTTCCTTTCGTATCAAAGGGCATTCCTTCGAGGATGCATCATGAGGGCCGCTACAGTTTGTGTACTTCAGCACATTGGCCTCGCACGTGTTAGTGGTGTGTGGCCCAGTGCAGCGAGAACAGACGGTAGTGTTCTTGCACACACTACTCACATGTCCAAACTTCATGCATTTCCAACACTGCAGCGGTTTTAGTATAAATGGGCGAACTGCGTGTCGAAAGTGGCCCACTTTCACATGCGATGGGAGGGATTCACCCTTAAATACGATCTTAACACACCGTGACGTGCCGAGGCGAAACGCGTTTATGATGATGGTGTTTTCGGTAGCCGGCTTGATTAAGATCGACAGATCGGAGTCGACAATCGTCTCGTCAACATCATAAATTCTACATGGAAGTTAGCAAGGCTCCATGGGCCTGTTCGCGTTAAGCAGCACTTTCTCTCGGAAAAAGGCAATCGTCAAGGGTGGTACACTTGAGCCCAATCAGTCTATATTCCTTAATTAGCAGTGCACGTTGTGGGAGGAATGCGGGAAACTCCAATATAAGGTGTTCAAGTGTCTCACGTGAGCCACAGGACGTACACGACGGTCTGTCCCCACGTCCTTCACGATAGAAGCATTCGCGCACCAACACAGAGCCAACTCTTAATTTCACTAACAGTGCTCTAACACTACGAGGCAAGCCACGACTATGAACACGAGGAGGGAAGGAGCCGTTTGCAACACGGTGGTCTGGGTGCTGCTTTAGGACGTATCGGCGGATTAATACACGGGCGTTGTCAATCATACAAGAAATTTGTGGGCAGTCACTCCCGCTGTGAGCACAAGTTGAAGAGAGACGATGAGCCTGTTCATTTCCATCAATACCCACGTACGAAGGAATCCACTGGGGGATGAGGGACATCCACGAGAAGTAATTTTGTCGGCGGACTCTATTATACTGCGTAGAATTGGGCTACTGGCATCCTTTGTCAACAGCTTGCTCAAGGTGGCACGGGAGACTGTAAGGATGACGACCTTCGATGTGCTTATTTATTCCTGTACGCACTTCAGGGCAACATCAATCGCTGCCAGCTCCGCAATTGTTGGTGAGGATGGATGAGGTATTCAAAACACCCTTCTCATGTCAGTAAAACGGCAGAAGAAAGCTGTTGCAGCGCTTTCAGCATCGCTGCTTACCGATGCGTCCGTGAATACTTTAAGATGGTCTCCAATTTTTCACATAACTGCAGCTGGGACAACTGGAATAGTGCCGAAACAGGCTGGTCATTCAGGCTTGTCGTACTTTTTTGTATCTCGGGAATCGAAAGATGAATAGGGAAGGGGATTTGTTGTGTTCCTTCAGAGTTGTCAGTGAGGTAGTATATTCTGAACTGCCGGCAGTGGCAATGAACAATGCCATCATTTTCCCCATGCGAGAAAACGGCCGCTAAATCGGCCGGTTAATAAGTGCTTGTACATCTGATGCTCGCTCCAGATGCTCTACGTGATATAGCGCTCTCTGGTCTGACTGCAGCCTCAGGGGCAGGTGGTGTGCTTCAGTGAGCAGTGGAACAGACTGCGCCTCACGAGGTAATCCAAGAATGATTCCAAGGGCAACATGATGGTCCCTTTCCAATTGAGGCATCAAACTATGCGGCACGTTCAACACTGGCAAGGCATACATCACGCCAGAAAGTACAGATTATTGATATACCTGCAGTACTGTCATCTGGAAAGAGTCATCGCCCCTATCAGCCAAGGCGGCCACATATCTGAGTAGGGACTGTGATTTGCGACGCACTGAGGTGACGGCAATGCACCATGGTAGGCGATCATCGATAATTAGGCCCAGGTAGCCGTGTTATTGCACGAAATCTATCGATGTATCTGCGAGCTATAGCCGACTCATGGTTCGACGAGAGCGTTGTCTAGGATGATACGCAATTGCGGCTGACTTAGCGGGTGAAATCTGCAGACCAACTTCATCCATGTACTCTGATGTGATATTCAGAGCTCTCTGCAAGATTCCCAGAAGACGTGGACCGTGGTGTGAAGGACCGCTGATCCACAGTGCGATGTCATCAGCATAGATTGCTATGCCTATTGGAAAGTTACATTCTTGAGGCAATCGGTTTGGAAGTCCAGCAAGTGTGCTGTTGAAGAGAAGCGGCGGTAAGACGCTGCCTTGCAGGACACCACGCTTAACAATGCGAGATTCACTTGTTCCTCCAACTCGCACTTTCATATTGAGCTCCGATAGAAAATGGCTCACAAAACGAAGCAAACGACCGGAAATTTCCGCAGTCATAAGTGCGAAAACAATCGCCCTATGTGGTACCGAATCAAATGCTTCCTCTTAGTTCGGGAATAGCATATATGCAGAGTGTTTGTTTTCTTGAGCAGATTCAAGCAATGATACGAGGTCTGCAATGCTGTCAAGGGCCGAACGATGGTGACGAAAGCCGCTCATGACATCATGAAAGAAATTCAGTTCCTGCAATCTGCTATCTAGATGAAACAGTACCATTCGTCCCATGAGCTTGATACAATAAATGTCAGTGATATTGGCCGGTATGACTTGAGGTGTTTTGAAGGACGCCCGGTTCTACAACAGCTATCACCAAAGATTATTTCCATTCGTTGGGTATCAGACTCGTTCCCCACACTCCATTATATTCATTCAAGATAAGCTGATAAAAGGCCTCTTAGATGTTTCGTAAGTCTTGGTACGTGACACCGTCTTCACCTAGGGTGATGCGGCGTTTATAAAGGCTAAGTGCATAGCGTAGCTCCTCGAGAGTAAAGTCTGTCTCATCCATCTCGCAAGTAGGACCATAGCAAGAGGTTATGGTACGATGAATTAAGGTCGCAGAGAATTAAGGTCGCCGTTTGTGTTGTCTCCTGACATAACAAATACGAAAAGGTCGGCAAATGCTTCCGCGAGAATTTTCGGCGACCGGCCGGTCGTTATGCACAAAGCAGCAGTTAGATTCGTGCCGATCTCAGGAGTTCGGAGAGCCTTCAGTATGCGCCATACATCTTCCTTAACCGGTTGCCATAAGCAGAGAACTACAAAATGCGACCCAGCTTTTTCGACGAAGTTGTTTTGTGTGCCGCGGTACAGCTGCACCTAAGTGGTTATATACCGTAGAATCAGAGCTTCGTTTAGAGCACTGCGCCCTCCTGTAAGTGCGGCGTCGACAGGCGCGCAGCCTCAAGAGCTTAAGATCATGGTTTGATTTATCTATGCGCCACCATCGTCGTACCGTAGCTTGTTGTAGACGCTCACTCACCATTTTGAACAGCTTGTCGTGTGATAGCGCCTTCGAAATCAGCTGACGAAACTTGTCCCACTTTGTCACAGTGTTGGCGGCCGTCTGGCGGCTAGGAGCATTTTCTGGAACCAACCAAACTGGTAGGTGATTTGAGCCCCATGGGTCTGCTTCACATGACCAGGCTAGGCACACATATCTCGTTGATATCTCAAGGTCGATGGTGGATTGCTTCTTTGTTCTACCGACAAATGTAGGTGAGCCGTTATTGAAGGTTTGTAGATGGTGTCTAACAATAACTTCATTGATCTCCAGGCCACGACTGTCTTATGGACAAGAACACCAGCGAGGGTGGCGAGCATTAAAGTCTCCGCACAGCACAAATGATGGGCCGCCGCAACGAGAGACTAAGCACTTCAGTAATGTAGTGTCTGAAGAGCGCACGCACACACGCACGCGCACACACACACACACACACACACACACACACACACACACACACGCACGCACACACACACACACACACACGCACACACACACACGCACGCACACACACACACACACACACACACACACACACGCACACACACACACACACAAAGAAGCATAGGCAACACTTGAGACCATAGTGCTGAACCTTTTTGAATTTCTCAAAACTCATCGATTGTTACCCCTGGAAACTATATGTAATTCCCTTGATAGGAGTTAGACGATGTCCTAGCTAGTCATCTTTCTTATGACGTCTGTGTTCTCTGCTAGAACTGCACAAGGAGAAAGAGATATTCATAATCAGTGATTCATGTGCTAATGTAATAATTCTAGGAATTCGGTAAGCATATCGTGATGCCACTGCTGAATAACTTGCTTTAAGCCTTTGACTAGTTGTCCAATTTCTCCACAGCGTCTTCTCATTTATACATCGTGTTTTAATTTATCTGCACCAAATTTTTTAATTTACTTGTGGAAGATATCAGAATTCTAACCCTTGAGCTAAATTACTCTATAAAGTAGCCAGTATTTGTACTAGAATACAAAATCCCTAATTGCATATTTAAGATAATTACATTATTTACCTTTAAATTAATTATAATATGGCACAGATTTCGATCTACGAATTGTAGCTAGTCAGTTTGCGAGGCGTACCGACTTAGGATAAATTATGAGGATGGCATTAGTTTCGAGATATGCGCCGTCAAACTCGTGATAAAAAATGCACTGTTGTTAGAATTACTTTTTTATGAAAACGCTGCTTGATGCATTGAAGCACAAAAGTAACTGGAACACCAATGCATTTCGTCGGACCCATCGAAAAGTAATATTTCGCAACTATTGTGGACCTGAAAATTCCTTCGAAGTTGACACGTAGAATTTAATTAGTAGATTGAAATACATGCCGTAAAGTGAATAATTGAAAGGATAATTAGCATAATTATGTTAATTATTCAATTACGCATTTTCATTTCTCGGGCAAGTAATGACCGTCGCATGGTCTAGCCTAGCTCAAGGGTCAAAATTGGGGTATCTGCGATAAAATGTTTGTTTATTTGAGGCAGCTGAAACAAAAAAGACCGCTATATCTGAAATTTATGGTTTTTTATATAACCGCGGCAATTAAAGCCGATATGGCCAAACGCAGAGATCGCTCTTCCAAAGAGGTTCAAGGTTGTCGATATTTTTTTGTTCCTTATTGCAGCCCTGCTCTTAAAATCGCCGCATCATTACTGTTCGTCCATTTGCATAACGCGAAGTTGATGACCCTGCTCTGCATAAAAAGGTGCATATTTTTACAATAATTTGTACAAGAAAGTCACGATTCAGACGTTCTATTACTATGCGGTGGCATGAGTAAACTGCGGGAAAGCAAGACTAACGTCTTCTTTGGAGTTAGATGATTGCAATCTTTGATAATGTTTTTGTTTCATCCCTTAGCATATTGAAACTGCCAAAGATATGTCGCGGGAAAGTATAAATAGAAATTAATAACAAATGCGCCATCAGCAAAAGCTCAAATCAACCACAAGCATACAGCAAGGTGATGTATTATCGTACGGCATCAGTATCAAGACGCCGGGTCTAACGTGATTGATTTCCTTAAATATCTCACAGCGGAATTTGCCGTGAAATCAGCTTGGCCGTTGTTTTAAATTGTAACGTTGTTTTAGCGTAAACGTGACAGCAGTGTAATACTGACAACCACCCTTTTTTGAATCAATACAACAACGTGCTTTGTAGTGTTTGAGCAGAAACAAAGGCCTACATCAGGGCACACGAAATTCAAAGCTTAGTGGTATAAAGAATGGAAAATTTGTAGAATGCTCGATGACCATAGGAACCTACTAAAGATGTATTCTATGTTTGACATGAACTATGCCTTAGCAAACGTATAACACTGGTGTGTGTATACGCGCGCACGCGCGCATGCACACAGCTCCATTCTCTTCGTCAACACAGCCGTAAGCGTATAACTGGAAATTAGGGCCGTACAATCTGCCAACGCGTCTCAGAAAATATTGTGACAGAAATTGCAGTCATCTTCAACGGCAGCATTGGCCAAACGAATAGAGCAAATTGTACGCGATAACAAAACTTTCGAAAAGCTCGGATCCCCTGATTACACTGGAACCTTGTCAGGCGAGTAGATTCTCTCATTTATTTTCATATACTTAACCTAAACACAATATTCGATTCATCATAAGTGTTTGACCTCAATATGTACAACTCTGGGCCACCGATGTGTGTTAAGTAAGATATTTCATATCATAATCATTAATTGAAACGCAGGTCAAAACAACGATTCAAATTGCGTGCCTGATGTCACGTGACCCAGGAGCACCAAATAACTACGCGCAAAAGGTCGACGTGGAGTTGTTTCCCTGAAGTGATTTGCCGCTTATATGTCACGTGGTAACCAGTATGTTAAATGAATGGTCGGCTTCGTCTGTCATCTAATTTGAAATGAGCGCTTCTTACAATAGAAAAGTGCATCTTCTTTGCAATACCTGCGTATATGTGGGGAAGTATTCTTTACAAAATAAGTTTGATATCGTACGAAGCACAACGGAAGGAAATCGAAAAGGAAAAAAAGGAAAAATAACTTTTGCGTAACTAACTTACCTTAATTCAGCTTCAAGGAAACAAATAAAGTTGTTTCTGTTATACAGAACATTCCACAAAAATTACAATGGTGTTCAAGGGACACGTCAAAGTTTGCCAGATCGGCAGAGAAAGATTCGAAAAGTGTTATACCATAATGGGTGCATAACATATGGACCATTTCCGATTATGAAGTATTCCATAAAATATTGCCACCAAACACTTTAAAATGTAAATTTGTAACTAAGGCAACGCTTATGGCATTTCTTTCTTTTTTTGACACTATTCCGTCTGCACAGGGCGAATTGAATCGTGGAATACACATTAAAGCCTAGTGTTGTGTACTTGTTCATCTTTACCTTTTTAACTGCGGTAACTTTTGCATTGGTGCAATTGCCTATCGTATGATATTCCGGAAAATGACTAATTAAAGCGAGGAATAATGACACAGTTTTCGCGCGACATTCGCAAAGCGCGCGAATGGCTCGTTTCCTTGAACGAGCGTTATGCCGAAGTAACTTTTCGCTCTGCTTTCTTTCTTTCTCTCACCTTCTCTCTCTCTCTTCTTTCCTCTTTGATTACTACTCGGAACGCATAAGCGAAATGACCAAGGACGGGACTCATTTCCAAATTGCCGCCGCACTAAAGCGCTTAAGTCGCTCACGGAGCCGCCGCATGCGTTTTGAGGGAGAGGTTCATTACGAGAACACGGTTTGGTCGCACCCCCACTTTGTTAATAACACCGCCTACAGCTGCCGCGGGTTCGCCTGATTTCCGAAGAAAAACCAATAAAGAGAAAGTCTCGCGGCGCCATTCCCCCGGCACGTACCATGCATACAGGTCACGTCCACAGGGCTACACCCCCAAAGAATGCGTCGGTTTCTCTTTCTCCTCCCGTATCCAGCGACACAAATCCTTCCACCTCTCGCGGCCTGTTTCATTAGTACGGTTTAGTTGATTGGCGGCAGCGAGCCAGAAGGCAGTCATCATCGAACAGAGTGGTGCATACAGAACTAATGTTGCTCTCCGTGTTGGCAGTGATGGTTTGTTTTCTATATCCATGCCGAACTGGCACGTGTACGCGGCCTGGAATAACATCCAGAGGGAACGCGTTATGCGTGACCTTATTAAATTCGTCACTGTCGTCATGATAGTCATCACCAAGCTCATTCCTTCCACTGGCTGAACGAAGCCGCTTGCCACCCCTTTTTACCAGCGACTTCCTGCAACACCTCTTCTCAGTAAGCCGTCCTGCGCTTCCATTCCGCTGCAGATTCTATTTAATATCATTCCATTCCCTAATAAGAAATCATATGTTTTCATACTACGATTCCAAATTTCCCGCTTTGTTTAAGACGGCGCCGCCTTCGACTGGGTTTTTCATTCCTTGGCGCCTAATCTAACCTAACACCACGTAGCATAGCATTGCCTATAACACAGTGCTGGATACTTGAACAAGCTGAATTGATTTGGTGAACTGCGAGAGGAATTATCTCAGCTGTTCCTAAATATTACGTATCCGGAGCCGACATATCCAAGGTGGCTGACTGAGTGTTTTATAGGGAGCAAATAATTAGTATCTTTAGCCAATGTAGGCTCATGTTGACCCAGGATGGTTCAGAACAAGAATACTACAAGGTGGTTGCTTGGGTAAGCTCGTGCGGTGTTTTGGGTGTTATTTCTGGCAAGTGCAGAGCTGGGGCCGTATAACGTAAAACTATTCCAATATATTTATTTCGAACCCCTGACGTCAAATTTGCGTAACCGCCGACGCAAGCATCGGGCGTTCACCCGTAGGGTTGTCTGAACTAACCAATCAAATGCTCCCCGCGTTCATAGGAGGTCCTTTTGTTTGCTTGAAAAACGAATAACATTGCTTGCACTAAGCGGCTTGTCTTATCTAATTGGCTCACCAGAGGCGAGGAGCATACTCAAGTGGAGAAGGATTCGATAGGGCTGAGCCACTGCACTGAATATCGATAACCGGATGAAGAGGGTGGTGCCGGCGTCTGCGATTGGTCCGCTTTCGCTTACTTAGCTTGCGGTGGCTCAGCGACAATCACGGCGGCATGCAACGGAAGCTTAAGAATGACGCTAAAACGGATCCTCAGCAAAGAAGAGTTGGCAGAACGAGGTCGTAAACGTGCCCAAAGTGCTCGAAAACGTTACACGGCCACGCAAAAAGCTTTATTACACGCAAATAAACCCATGCTCTCCGGCAGGGGCGAGTATTCAGTGTCTGAGCGACCGGCGGCACCATCTTCTATTCCTTTCGGAACGGGGCAGTCTGCGGCTATTCAGAAGAAAATTCAGTTTTGTTCGGCATATTAATGCATATTTAACGCGTACACGTCACTTTGACGCAATAAGATTCTGCGGTTTTGTGATGTTGCGTGAGAGGCAGATGAAGTGGGTGCAGCCCGAAAACTTTTCACCAATAGCCGAGGGCTAATGGCAAAGAAGCGTCGAATCAGAAATAACTATTTTTGTTTTGCCCGGTCTAATTATGCATAATCAGTGTGTACACGTCACATCAGATGGGGAGCTATCGCGGTTTTCGTGACGTCGCGTTACCGGCAGGTGAATTGGGGGTGGTCCAAAAATGTTTTTTACCAATCGCGGTGGGCTGATTGCAGAATTGGAATAGAAAAGTTTGGAATAGTTTTACGTTATAGCACCCCTGCGCATAATCAATGGGTATCCGGCGTTCACATGACCGGCTTCGTTTCGTGAACCATGAGCTGCTCTCTTAAATTGTGCCGCTTCTTCACCTCACATATGCGCATTATCGCAACCATAACGTACCTATGTCATAATAAAATCAAGTTTATGTCAGAGAGAGAAGCTATAGCAGCAGCACTTAACAAATTGAATGAAGTGGTTTTTGTTATTTTTATAATGTTCTCTGCGGTAGTAAGGCTGAACGTGTGTATTTCTTTTAGCACGTCTAAGATCCTTAAACCCTCTTGAAGGGCGCCCATCTTCTACAGAACGCTTGTTAATTACAAGTGTCTTCTTATGTGCTGAATATGCAACCAGGCGACGTATTTCACTATGTTATCCAGCGTGGCCAGAGGGCACTGTGCTGTCATCAGGAGAAAGCGGAATCCGTCCATTCGCAACTATGACAATCGCCAAAATCGACTCGCGGCTAGGCGCCGTTGATGGGCGGAGCCGGACTCAGCTTTGAACAGCCAAGACGGTGTTGCTAAGCCGCGTAAGATTTTATGGCATTCATTCAGCTTCTTAAGTTTCCCACTGGTATACTTATTCGGCATATTTATATGCCAGCGCTTACTGTGTAGTATTCCCCGCTCTTACACGATGCATAATGCCATTCGCGAAGGTCCTCCGAAGCTCTTGAATCTAGGACCATTCAATTACAGAACAAATCGTGTGGCCTACCGCGAGTCTTCGCCAGGCGGTATAACGTACGTCCACCAAGCTACGAAATGTTACAGAATAAAAACAAAAGAAGAAATAGAAAACAGGGGCGGAATAGGGGAAAGGGAAGGTTGAAAGCACTAACTGCCCTTCCTATAGTAGGCATGAAATAGGAAACCTATCAAGAGCAGACGCTCCGACGAATGCCTGGTCACGGGGGTGGACGTTAAATAAGCAAAAAACAAAAAAGGCGGTCGCGCGATTTAGGACGGTCCTCGCACTCCACTGCCGCAGCGCCCTCACCCAACGCCGCGCAGGCATCGGCTGTTCTCTCGTAATTGCCCGGAACGACCTCGGCTGTACCCGCGGCACCCGGCGCCGCCGGCTCCCAATTGCCTGCGCGAAATTAATTGAATGGTGCACTACCGCGAAGCAGCTTTGATTTGCGCCCGCATGCGGAGCTCGTCCCTTGGTCGGAAAGATTACAACGTATAATAAAGAAAAAGGAATGGCCGTCGCTGATAACCAGCGTCACTGAATACTCCACTACCGGACCTGGCGGCGTGCTCTCATGGAAAAGGTAATTTCGAAAGTGCGCAATCTTTCTCCGGCGATTTCTTTTCCTCCATTTCTGGCACGCATCCATGGCACTATTTTGCTTTGCGACCCGACTGTTGCCTACAGTTACAAATTCAATTGAAGCAGGCTATACTTGGGGTGTCAACTGATCTCTCTCTCTCAATCTCTCTCTCTCTTTCTCTCTCTATTGCTCTCTCATGTGAATGAAAATGATTTTCACAACTTTGCGGTAATCTTGCCTGTATTTCTCAACCGTTTTGGTGGGCGGGTCGACCGTCGTCAGGGGTTACAGACAAGCGCAAAGTTTACCACGAAGTTGGGAAACTCACACTCATTCATTTATTGTCCGGCCGTTTAACAGCCCTACTATGTATGTATGTATGTATGTATGTATGTATGTATGTATGTATGTATGTATGTATGTATGTATGTATGTATGTATGTATGTATGTATGTATGTATGTATGTATGTATGTATGTATGTATGTATGTATGTATGTATGTATGTATGCATGTATGTATGTATGTATGTATGTATGTATGTATGTATGTATGTATGTATGTATGTATGTATGTATGTATGTATGTATGTATGTATGTATGTATGTATGTATGCTTGAAACCTCAGCAGTCATGGAGGCATTACGGAATCAGGGTGTAGATGAGCCATATGTAAAAATACTGGAAGATATCTATAGCGGCTCCACAGCCACCGTAGTCCTCCATAAAGCAAGCAACAAAATCCCAATAAAGAAAGGCGTCAGGCAGGGAGATACGATATCTCCAATGCTATTCACAGCGTGTTTACAGGAGGTATTCAGAGACCTGGATTGGGAAGAACTGGGGATAAAAGTTAATGGAGAATACCTTAGTAACTTGCGATTCGCTGATGATATTGCCTTGCTTAGTAACTCAGGGTACCAATTGCAATGCATGCTCACTGACCTGGAGAGGCAAAGCAGTAGAGTGGGTCTAAAAATTAATCTGCAGAAAACTAAAGTAATGCTTAACAGTCTCGGGAGAGAACAGCAATTTACAATAGGCAGCGAGGCACTGGAAGTCGTAAGGGAATACATCTACTTAGGGCAGGTAGTGACGGCGGATCCGGATCATGAGACGGAAATAATCAGAAGAATAAGAATGGGCTGGGGTGCGTTTGGCAGGCATTCCCAAATCATGAACAGCAGGTTGCCATTATCCCTCAAGAGAAAAGTATATAATAGCTGTGTCTTACCAGTACTCACCTACGGGGCAGAAACCTGGAGTCTTACGAAAAGGGTTCTACTCAAATTGAGGACGACACAACGAGCTATGGAAAGAAGAATGATAGGTGTAACGTTAAGGCATAAGAAAAGAGCAGATTGGGTGAGGGAACAAACGCGAGTTAATGACATCTTAGTTGAAATCAAGAAAAAGAAATGGGCATGGGCAGGACATGTAATGAGGAGGGAAGATAACCGATGGTCATTAAGGGTTACGGACTGGATCCCAAGGGAAGGGAAGCGTAGCAGGGGGCGGCAGAAAGTTAGGTGGGCGGATGAGATTAAGAAGTTTGCAGGCACGGCATGGACACAATTAGTACATGACCGGGGTTGTTGGAGAAGCATGGGAGAGGCCTTTGCCCTGCAGTGGGCGCAACCAGGCTGATGATGATGATGATGTATGTATGTATGTAGGTATGTATGTATGTATGTATGTATGTATGTATGTATGTATGTATGTATGTATGTATGTATGTATGTATGTATGTATGTATGTATGTATGTATGTATGTATGTATGTATGTATGTATGTATGTATGTATGTATGTATGTATGTATGTATGTATGTATGTATGTATGTATGTATGTATTCTTAGCAAAGCGAGTAGTTAAAGAGTAGCTGCACTCACCCTCACCAAGGCGCGTGGCTTTTCGGGCTCCGCACGTTTGGAAAATAACACTGGTTCCAAATCATTACTGAGAAACGATCTCGTGTGCTACTCAGCGTAAGATACTAATTTCTGTTTTTAACCCCGATTCTCCATCTACTGCTCCAACACTTCCGTTCGTTGTTGTTTTGCAGACGAACGAGAATGTAGACTACGTTGGAGCGCTTGCTTTATGCGCCTATTTTGAGGTTGCGCATAATTTGCTTGCGTGTCTTCGTTTTGGAGATTACAGCTATGATAGCCTCTAAATGTGAAGTAGGATTTAGGGTTGGACGCTCACTGCATGCCCCTGACTGTGCTGGAAAAATGTCAAACACAAGATGGCGGGGTGCCACTGGAACTGAAAGTTCTGCCACTGGAAGTAGTAGCCAGTTCTATATTACGCCTTTGTGCGTGATATTCAACGAACAGGAAGCTGTTATTCTACGTAGAACAAGTATGCTGATGAACTTTGCACTTTGCGCGAATGTATTTAATAAGGCGCCACATGCCAATTTTTGTGCATCAATGTACGGTCAATTGATCATATTCGTCCCCTCTCTTCTATGAAAGCGAACAAATGTCCCATTTATGTTAGCTTCTTCACTGGTTATGATTTAAAACGGCACTATATTGTAGATGCGCTTATGAAGTAATTAGGAGCACTTTATGCTTACGCTACTTCAGGAAACGAGATAGCTGTCCTTTCTTTATTGGATTTCACAGCATCAGAATTCCCTTTTGAAATGGAGAACACTGTTGAACCGGTAAATATTTTCTTAAGTACAGTAAATGGCACTTCCACTTTCTGTACTTTTTTTGTTTGCGCATGTGTTGATTGGTTGGGCAATTTGATAATATAGAAGATGTCGGTAATTTTCTTCGAAGGCTTTACCAAAAAATTGATCATCACATAAAAAGTCACAAAGAGAATCACGCACAAAATAATAATATAAAAACAAGCCCACGTGGTGACGAGCATTTAAGCATATCTAGCTGATACGCTTGAATCAACATAAACTCGCAGGTAAATAAGAAAGAGCCATATAAAAGAAGCATTGGTAAAATTGATAAAAGGAGGCCAAATAAAAGTAATCGGTGTTGTTCTTTGGTTTTGTCGGTTGGTGAATTGGTTACAGAAAACGCAGTCGATTCGAATAATGCACCAGACAAGTGGGCAATTATGTTTAACGGAAGGTACCAAGTAGAGAAGTAGAAAACAACGCGTTTCTGACTACTTCACTTTTGAACGAACAGTTAAGTGAGCTGCCCCAATTTTCCTTCCGCGATCGAGTAAAAGAGACCTAGGGAGATGAAGGAGACACAGGCGTGGTTTGGTACCAACCTATTGCAACGATAACTTGTCCGGTCATGGCAACAGGAGTAACCCTTAAAAAAATATGGAGTTTTACGTGCCAAAACCACTTTCTGATTATGAGGCACGCCGTATTGGGGGAACCCGGAAATTTTGACCATCTGGTGTTCTTTAATGTGCACCTAAATCTAAGCACACGGGTGTTTTCGCATTTCGCCCCCATCGAAATGCGGCCGCCGTGGGGGGCTTTGATCCCGCGACCTCGTGCTCAGCAGCCCAACACCATAGCCACTGAGCAACCTCGGCGGGTAGCGGTAACCCTTAGCAAGGCTTATATGACCCCATTCTCTTTCAGAAGACGCATGCTAATGACCGCGGGTGCATGCCTGCTCCACGTCCAGTCGAATGCTACCTAGGCGTGTTCTAAGCTGCACTGGCCTTGAGGTCCAACGCTGGCTAGCCCACCTCTGAAGTTACCGCGAGGCGGCGTTCGTCACGTCAGGGACCAGCGGGTAGGCAGTTCAGGAAGTCGCATTTCATCGCGCTCCCGCGCACCGGGCAGATGGCGATTTCCTGCAGGGCCTTGCTAATAGGCCAGGCGCGGGGATGCAGCCCATCTCGCCACCCCCCTGATTCTTCTCCCTCGGGACGACAGCGTGCTGGCCGACTTGGCGCCTCGCAGGCCGAAGGCGCTGTGCTACGCCTCGACGTCAGGAGCGGAAACCCGTCTCCTGCCTCTGATTGCGCTGTGGCCGTCGCTAAGGCCTGTGCGTCGCCGCTGTGCCGCCGAAGACGTGCAGTCCGGAAACGGCGGCTCCCATTTCCGGAGGTCGTCGGGCGTGCCCTCCACCCTTGCTGATTTTTTTGCCCGTTACTTCCCTCTTTCTTCGCTCTTCCTACCTCCCGCACTCCGCAACCTCTGGGAATCGCTGCGTCGTCTTTAACGCCTAAAGTATATGGGACACCTTACGCTTGTTTTTTTTCCGTTGATAGTAACAGCGTATTTACTTAGCTGAACTCGCCGCGTTATACGTATATTAGCTAGAGCAGTCACGGTTATGTCTCTGGTGTTATACCACGAACATCGGGGCTATCGCTTACGGTTAAGTAACTGCTGTTATTGTTGGAGCACTTACAGCACACGGTCGTCTAAGACAGGGACACCAAAACAGCAACAACGCAACAATTATCGTGTTTTCTTTTTATTCTATTTTATTACATGCTAATAACGAGGTGTGTAGCATGATCAATACAGAAGATCAATTTGGCCTAAACAGTGAATGACAAGAAAATAAATTTGGAATGGAACTTGAACCGAATGTTTACATGTCTAGCGCGTCTGAGGCCTCGATAAGCCCATAATTATTTTCTTTCAGCTCTGCGTTTTTCGTACCACATGCCATTCTCACTGACTGATTCCGTTGATAAGATTTATGCATGGCACCGCTCGGGCAAACAAGAATGAAAAAGATCGGCATAGAGTGCAAGCGCGGTGTATAGATTCGTTCTTGACGCCTACTCTGTCCGAGGACTTACTCATATTAAGAACCTTGACCTCTTCCCTGCCATTAGATGTAGGGGATGGTTTCGTACTTTACGTGTCGTTTCAAAGTGATGATAACAGTGATGCCGAGAATGGACTCAATGTAACATCACAGTTGTAATTAGCATGTTTTCCGCGCACTTAAAAAAGCTACTAACGACCGGAATATAGCGCCGGGAGGGCAGAAAGGATCGCGAGTGAGCGAGCCTTACAGGCACATCCTTTTTACGCTCCAAGTTTGTTGTTTCGTGTAAACCGGATTAAGGTTATTTTTACGTCGACTCTGCTAAAAAGAAAAGCACGTAGCCATAGGTTTCACCTTTGTATTTCTTTGCTTCACATGGACAACGTTCCGGTCTGTTTTCTATTGGCAGTGCGAGTAACTTGCCCCATATTAAGATTAAAATAAACTCTGCAGCATTACATGCCAATCCCATAATCTGATTATGAGACACGTTGTAGTGGACTACTCTGTATCAATTTCGACTACCTGGGTTTCTTTAACGCACACCCCATGCTCGGTACACGACCTTTTAGCAAGCTGCCATCACCAAAATGGGGCCGCCGTGGCCCGCATTGAGACCGCGACCTCGTGCTCAGCAGCACATCTACGGCCACCCTATTTTACGCGTGTATCAAGCATTGGGAAGTTTTGCACAAATGTGATGAATCGCATCGTTTTGTGATGCGCTTCGTCCCACTTTCCAACTCTACAGCGCAAACTAAGTAGCGCTCTTAACAGAGACGAAGAGCTAACTGGAGTGTCTGTGTGTTGACACACCAAGTGGTTCGTTACTAAAATTGTTATTCTGCTTCTTTGTCTTCCAACTACTTTCAATTATCTTCATTGTTCTTCGTTTTCCCTGGCATATATTTAAGAGGGTTGCAATGTGGGCTTGTTGGTAATGCATCTTCAAGGCGTGTACGGTAGCGCGTATAAAAGACGGGACAAAAGAAGACAAACAGGGACACACACAGCACTGTCTGTGTCCCTGTGTGTCTTCTATTGTCCCGTCTTTTAATCGCGCTACGGTACACCTCATATGCTTAACTTTCGTTTTCGTTCATATCAACATCTGTGGTTGTACTTAAATTCTTGGACAGAGGAAGAAGAAGACGTGCCCAGAGCTCACTGGTGCCCTGGGCATCTCGCTGTAATGCAATTTTTTTACGTTTTTGCCATTTTCGTGAGAGTCACTTCATGAAAGATGAGCAAGAAGGTGTTCCCATGACCACCTGAACAAGGTCAGTCGTCTGCTTTATCGCTCACTTTTGGACGACGTGCCTTTGGAAGCTCGGACCAACTCGATTCCCGGGAGAGCTCAACGCCAGAAGCCATGGACTCTGACAGCGAGTACACCGTAGTCATGGGCCGCCGTATGAAGAAGATGCGCCGTATGCCGACTGAGACGACTTCATCAAATCAGAGTGAGCAGGAATCCTTCATGGTTTCTTACGTGCCGCTCTCGACGTAACACATCATGAACTCGCTCAGCAGGCAGTTTGTAACCGAATATTTTGAAAGTGTGGCTCCTGGGCAAATCAACGAGATCAGGATCAACGCTCGCAAGGACATCCTGACAATAGATGCGAAAGATTCCGCAATAATGGAGAAGTTAAAGACCATTTCACAGTGAAGCGCAATCCTCGTCCGCTCCTTTCTTACTTATGGGAAGGAGACAACGACTGGTGTGATTTCCGCGTGGAGCTTGACATGAAGCATGCGGACCTCAAGAGTCTTTTGAGGTCATCGGTGCGCATTCTTGAGATTCACTGCTTGGGGAACTCCCGGTGTATCAAGTTATTATTTGCTTCTTCGACATTACCAGCGTCTGTCAAAGTGGGCTACGTGATACACCGTGTACGGCGATTCGTTCCGAGGCCTGTTCAGCGCCGAAAGTGTCTAATGACAGGACCCGTGAGCGCTGTTCGTAGAAGTAAAGCCACCTGCTCTCGTTGCGGCGGAGAGCATAATACCACCGACTGTGATGCGTCTTTATTTAAATGTCCCAACTGTACTGGCTCTCATGAAGCGACTTCGAAGGAATGCCCAAAAATGAAACAAGTTTGCATTCTTCGAAAAATGGCAAGAGACCAATCTTAACGTAAAGAGGCTGCTCAATTTGTTCGCCAAAGTGATCAACGCTCGCGAAAGAAGCGCCACAAAGCCATTTCAGAATTACATAGCGGGGCACAGGCGCCACGACCACCTCTGCCTGTGCATGCATCGAGGACGGTAACGTCGCCTACTGCTAATTTAAGATCGATGACAGCATGCGGCAAGCATTCACCTCCACCGGCTGATACATACACGGAATGGCCTTTGCTGCCCTCTAGGCACACGGCAATACCAGCGGGCCCTAGTGGTCCTTTGTGCCATGAAGCCAAGAATGATAGGGCCAATGAAACTAATGGCACTACGGGCAAGCAAGGAGATGGACAGAATGAGAAGGAGAGCGTACAGGAAATGCTGAAGCACCTGGTGGAGTCAATGCGCGTGATTCTCGGTGGTCTCCAGAATCCGGCCACTAAATGTGCCCTGCAGGTGCTCGCCGTGCTGGAGCCGCTTATCCCAGCTCTTTACATGCTATAAAGCTTTTGTTTGGCACTTGTGCTGCTCACGCAGAGGAGGCCCACACACCAGCTTCGTCCTAGCGCCTTTAAGTTCACTTGAATTGGTGACTACTGACAAGATACAGAACCAGATAGTGGCTTCATGAATGAGCTTTCAGAAAGTTTATTATCAGAATGTTGAACTTGCTTTCACCGTTGCGCATCCCTCTTTCTATGTCATCATCATCCCTCATCACACCTTTATGTCCATGTTCCCCCTTCCCCTTTGCACAGTAGCAGACGCGTTAGCTCAGGCCGACCTCTCTGCCTTCATTCAAATAAATTATCTCTCTGTACCTAAATTTTATAAGGTTCAAGCTCCACGTAAATATTGTGCTTTCGTTGGCGTCCTTCGCCGCGCCTGCTCTCATCTTCTTCGCGTGCAAATGGGGCTTGATTTATTATACCGACTCGTCGCATAATCGCTCATGGGAACAGACTGCTCGTGACTACAACGCCAAGTCGGTGTGAAGTGGTCGTCAGGCGGTGGCTGAAACGTGCGAGCCTTTTCACGACCGTGGTGGACTCCGGTGTCGTCATCGAAGGCGTGAACTGTTCAGGTTCGATCTTTGAAATATTGCGCAGCGTTAAGAAACCTTGCACAGTTAAGGCGCCTGACAACTTACGCGCGTTAATGCGTTAGAACTTTGTCGTGAAAGCCCCCTGACGGTGACCGCATCATTGGTGAGCCTTTAGTTGCATGTGTGGTATTCGAGATCAAACTGTGCCGTTGCGCAGCGTTTTCGAAACGAAAGACGTATGGAAAGTTGCTATACGGGAGATTTTTGGCAAAAAGAAAAAGACAGAAAGACATTATTTCAGAATAATGAGTGTCACTCTTTCTTTCTTTTTTTTCCTTTTCTTTTTCTAGCCCAGAACCACTACACCAAGCTATTTTCTGTTGTCGAAACCTCACTTTCAGTTCGCGCCGCGACTTGACCGTATACTTGTCGGGCGTTCTACATGCGTGGACCTGTTTCTCTAGTCAGCCTATTGCGAATAAAGGCGCTTCGGTTCTGCTGAAACTTCAGCGCGGCTTACTGTGTTCGGTATTCAGGCAGCTCTCGGTACAAGCGGACAGACAGCTGTACCGCTATGAAAATGAAATTGGGTGGGAATCGCTTTCTTTGTGCAGAAAAAACTGCGGTTGAAGTTTTTCTTTCGTGTTTTTCATGGTAACACTGGCTTGTAATAACATTGCTAATACCAGTTGTATAACAATGTAATAACATTGGTAACATTGCTTGTAATAACTACTTTTTTGAACCCAATTACATATTCAGTCGAAATGACCACCAACACAAAGTGAAAGAATATTGTGCAAGGACAGCTATGTTTTACAATGCCTTCTTTGGGATGACTATCAGAGATTGGAACCGGCTGTAAGAGACGCAAGTGTGCTGTATAGATGAAAAAGTGTTTTATTTAAGTCTGTAACCGCCCTGCTGTAACGCCTTTTTGGCAAAATGGGGCATTCACTGAATAAAAGAAAAAGAAAGAAAAGAATACGAAGAAAGGGATTCGCTTACACTGAGCGCAGCGTCAGATATTCTCCGGCAACTTCGTTCAGCGTCAGAAATTTCGTCCCGCTCCTTATTTATTTCTATAGCTGAGTTATCCCGTGGCTGTTTGTTCTACCCACGTAAGACCTTTCACTTGGATTCCTTTCTATTGATATTCAATCAGCGCATTGATGTGTAAGGAGAAAAACGTGAACAAGAGTTCAGAGAACAACAAAAACGACGACAACTTCAACTAAGTCGCCGAGCAGTTCTTGTAGAAACCCACTAAAGTTTCCCCAATTTATGAAAAAGCTATCAGCCTCGTGGCCGAAGAGGGAGGCGGACTAGCGACTGCACTGCCACTGCGGGCAAGTGACGCCCGACGAGTATCAAGTATACTTCAGCTAAACGAGAAACCGCAATTCTCGGAGCACTCCAACGTTCTTGCTAAGAGAGTGGTGGCGGTCAATTCACCGAGTTACGTACTTGGCCGGCCGTGGCGATGCCGCTCTCCTCTCAAGCGCTCTGCGACGTGCGTCCTCAGCAGGCGCTATAGTTTCGCACGCGTGTGCAGGTCACACGATGATGGCCCCCTCTGGTTATGGCTGCGCCGAAGACGAGCTCCGTGTGCTCTGGGTCTTCATGTGACAGCCTTGTTTATTTCTTGATCCTCGGGTTCGCGAGTGACTGGTTCGCCACTTAATATTTTTGTGGCCCTTACCAGTAAGACAAGATGTCACATTACGTTTGCCGGACACGTTCACACTAGACTCTTCGTCCCTCGTCGACCATCTGCTCTCTTTATTTTGTTCCTCATCAAGTTGGTATCATATTACGAAAACAACGAGGGCACGTTTATTTATTTATTTTTGCGGCATCGCTATGCTTCTGATCTTCCTTTTAGAACGCGCTATTTATGTTTTTGTTTGCTAGCTTGCTTGCTTGCTTTGGTTTGCTTTGCTCTGCTTTGTTTTGTTTTGTTTGTTTGTTTGTTTGTTTGTTTGTTTGTTTGTTTGTTTGTTTGTTTGTTTGTTTGTTTGTTTGTTTGTTTGTTTGTTTGTTTGTTTGTTTGTTTGTTTGTTTGTTTGCACTTGCGTGCTTAGTGGCTCACACATATTCCACTTTGCCACTGAAATGGACGAGGAGCATTTATTTCATCAGTCACGTCCCTTTTTCTCTTCTTTCCCTTTAATAAGAGATTCCATAAAAGCGTAGTAATATTTTGTAGCTGTGGACCCCACGAACGACTCGTCACGGACACACGAGATATTTACCACCGGGCAGTTGAGAAAGGACATGACATGGTATTTCATTGGTTGCCAAGTCATTGTGGTATCCTTGGAAACGAGCAAGCAGATGTAACCGCTCAATCTTCACATACCAGTGCCGATTGCGTCGCTATCCTGCTGTCAAGAACAGATGTAGCGGGAAAGCTCCGTGCGCTTCCTCGCGAGCTTACGTTGGCCCAATGGAATTCGACAGACTCTAAAAACCAGCGTCTTTGTTTCCTGGTTCCTGACCTAAAGCTCCGCCTTCCACATGGCTTACCACGATGGGAGGTAACTCTCAATTGTCGCCTATCGCTTGGAGTAGCTTTTACTAATGCGTACTGCTACCTCATCGGGATGGCCGGAAGTCCAGATTGTGAAGATTACGGGAGCAAAGAGACGATAGCGCATCTTCTGTGTTATTGCCGTCGTTTGAATACACAAAGAAAAGTCCTCAGCACTATGCTCGACAAGATTGACAACCATCCTCTTACGGAAGCCAGAATTCTTGGGCCCTGGTCCCAGCCGACGTTGGCACCAACTGCTTTAAAAGTGCTAGTTTGCTTTTTTTAGAAGAAACTTAGCTCATTGAAAAACTATAGAATATGTGAACTGATGCGTTCCTTTTGTTTTCTTTTTTTATCTTATCTGGTTTTCTTATCTTTTCTGCCCTTACCTCATCCCCCTGTGCAGATTAGCCAACCGATCACTTAATTTGGTTAACCTCTCTGCCTTTCGCCTAGCTTGTTTTCCTTCCTTCCTTTTTCGTCTACCTAGATGATAGTTTCAAACAGGCGCGTGAGGTAATAACAGGTAAATTAGCCTCAAACGCAAAAATATATACACACATGTAGCGGCAACAGCATTGGCATCGCATCAATTTAAAGCAGGCGATTGCATCCACAGGAGCGCCGGTGCTCCGCTCAGCAAGCGCCAGCACCGGCTTGCACTTGGCTGATTGAAACCCTTTGTAACACAATCGTGCGTATGCGTCCCACTTTGTAATGTGCGGAAAAATTCTTATTACCGGCAAAGGGGCCCATTTAGCTCATTTGTCTGGTGCTGATTTCTATATAAAGATTTCAACACTTCATGTGGGAATCGTTTTGGGAGTGGGCAATAAGTGGCGACTAGCGTGCAAAAGCTAGAAAGATTGTTTTTACTGTTCAAATGCTTCATTTATTTGGCCCACATTTGCTCGCGAGAAGAAAGTTCTCAAGGGGCCTAATAAGCTATTTCGCTTTCCTGACTTCAGAGTTATATCGTCAGCTCGCAAAAAGCCCCTATTCATGTATCTTAAGGCGATAGGTATAGTCCGCAAAATTCACCCAGGTGAATGCACTTGCAAGAATCATACGCGTGCAAAAAGGCGCTGATGCCCGTTGGTGTCCCACACATGGGCAAGAAGTGCGCACAAACTTGTTGCGTGCGACCTCCGCTGTGCTACTTTGTCCTTCGAGCTTCGGTACATTTTACGAGGGAAGTTGACACACGCAATTGTACAGGGAAGCTTTATATGCCTAGGCGAAACACTCGCGGTCCGACCACAGGGACCCTACTGCTGGGGTATGAGCCGTTGTTTAGGAGGGTGGAAGTCACTGCATTCATCTTACGGACAAATTTCTCGTTGGGTAGGCATGTAAATAATTACGCATTTAAAACTTTTTCAGTGAAGGTGTATATGCATATATATATATATATATATATATATATATATATATATATATATATATATATATATATATATATATATATATATATATATATATATATATATATATAGTTGAAACGCTCGCGCTGCGACCAGAGAAATGCTCCCGCAGAAGATGCTGCCCGCCATTGGCTACACAGATAGTTACGTCCTGTCTCTCTCGCAGCAGAGCGCACGCGCAGCAGTCTCTCTCCGCCTTCGCAATAGATTCAAAAATGTGTCCCTGTCCTTAGTTAAATTAAATGTGCGGCCCCGTTGGGTCACTTGGTAACTACAGTGCATAGTTGAGTCATAAACACTATGAATAAAGCATTACGAAACACAAATGCGTTACATAATTCAGAAATACTTTGATGAACCCGCTGGATTAACACAATAAACCGCTAACTGCACACCTCCATGATGGTGATTATGCGAAGCCCTAGTGCGCGGCATTCTAAATAAACAGTGTGATAAAGCCAGGCCAAACGTGTGCGTAACATCATTATGAAACACAAAGGCATAACCAATCGTTGAGAAAGGGTTCAATAAACCGTCGGAATTGACCCAGCGATAAACACCGGGGCCGCACATTTCATCTTCGCTGGTTTACTATCTGTACGGGGTCCATGGGCTGTAATATTTTTTCATTGAGAGCCTTGAAGCTCCGCGGGACAAATAAGTCGCACTTTTTAGAAAGAGCCAATTAGTATCAGTGGAACATATACGCCCCTTTTTCGAAAAAGAATGACATGTATCGAAGTAGTCAGAAGTGATTTCGCATTGAGACCCATACCGTCAGAGGGGCATAAGCGAGCCCCTTTTAGAGAAACCGTTTGGTGTCAGTGGGACAAATACGTCTCACTTATTTTATATAAACGGCTTGTGGTAGAGAAGTGAAATTGGTTGTAAACCAGTTCTAAGCGCCTCTTTTACTCCCACCTTGCAGCAAATTTCAATCGCTCCGTCAAATATATACGCCGTTCTACAAAGGGTTATACCATGGTAGCCTAACACACCACTGACATGTCCGATCTGCTCTCTTCAGGGGTCTTCAGAGACCTATGGATCCGCACTGTCGCTCGTCGCCACTGTTTGGTGACCCGGACGAGATTCGAACGCGCGACCTTCTGACACAACGGAGAACAACATGGACATTCCCATGTGAGTGTGCGCGAACGAATGGCTAGTTAATGAAATTCCGAACAAGAGCTACTGGATCTGCCACGTCAAGCAGGGTGTTTACATACAGCCGACGCAGGCGGATCGGGTCTGCTTACTGGGCTGACAGTAGCCTGTCCCGCGTTTGCAAACGCTAATCTGTCGAGGCAGACCAGTCCGACAGAGCGGGACAGACTAACGCAGCTGCAACGATTTGCAAGGTGCATTAAACATGCACGGGGTCGCAGCGGCGGTTCGCAGCCAGCAAGAGCTGTTCACACACCTTGTTACCTCGTCTCGTCGAAGACTGCTGCTGCGATCTCGGCAAGATAGTAACGAGGTCATGTAAATGCTTTCGGGTCTGGATGCCTCAGCACAACTTCTGATTCGATCTGCTTGCTTCTGACGCACCTGCAAAGATAACTGAGGGAAACTCTGAACCCAGGATAGTAAATAAAGATTAGATAGATAGATAGATAGATAGATAGATAGATAGATAGATAGATAGATAGATAGATAGATAGATAGATAGATAGATAGATAGATAGATAGATAGATAGATAGATAGATAGATAGATAGATAGATAGATAGATAGATAGATAGATAGATAGATAGATAGATAGATAGATAGATAGATAGATAGATAGATAGATAGATAGATAGATAGATAGATAGATAGATAGATAGATAGATAGATAGATAAAACTACTGATAGTGTCAATATGAAACTAGGGAGAAATAAGAAGCAACACTTGCCGAAACGCACTCAACGACTTAAATGTTGAATGCGCTCGGGGGCCGCCATAGGGAGCGCAACTTGTGATGTTTGTGGTTCTTCCGCACGCTTTACTGGATTAAAATGCCTGCCGTTTGCGAACTAAGAATGTGTAGAAATCGCAGATTAAAGAATAAATAAATATTGTTTGGCACATACGCTGGAGAAATTTCAAGGTTGTAGATACAGAGCGATTCCATAAGGAATTATCATGGGTGCCGTTTGAGGTCCTCTAATGGTCCAGGGTGCAGCAAATATAGATTTTGCAAATTTTGCTTAAGCACAGAGTAAAACAATTCTGCTTGGTTTTGCGCGCGTGTACGGGAGCACCCCTACTTATAGTGTCAACCATGTGCAGTGCCTTTCGTAGCTGAGAAGTGTAAGAGATCGTGCATTCAAAGTGCGCGCGTGCGTACGTGCGTGCGTGCGTGCGTGCGTGCGTGCGTGCGTGCGTGCGTGCGTGCGTGCGTGCGTGCGTGCGTGCGTGCGTGTAATAAACACTAATTTTATTCAGCGCATGTTTCGATGCGATAGTTGAAACAGAATTGGGAAAGACCTGTTCGAGGGCACCTTTCCTTGGTTGCTTGTGTCCCTATAGCTTCTTCTTGATCTTTTTCCTCGCGATACTAACCGCGGTTTCGTTTGCTCCCGAATCCCAAAAAGTAACAAGCATCAGCAAGTACGGCCGGCAGCTGCGGGTGACATGGCTCGCTCGATTACGGCGCCCGCTAGTTGGTACATAGCTGCGTAGTTGCTGTCGACAGAGTCGAAGGGTTAATCAACCAGGTATTCGGCACGCAGCTTCCACTTCAGGTGCCGCGGCGGCAGCGCCGCAGAGCAATCTCGTCTCTTTTCCATCAAGAGCGTCACAGTGCCAACAGCCAACGCCTGTGTCTGGCGTTCGAACGGAATTTCTTGCGCCCGCACGCTCCTCACTTTCGATCTGGAGTTGTCTAGTGCGGGAGAAAGTGCGTTATAGCGTTCGCATGCGCTGGCTGTTTTTGCCTGCTTGCGCCCAAAATTTCGGCACGCGCGAATGGGTCCAGCAGTTCCCCGAACGGGACTGCGTGTGTTTACGCGGTGCGATTTGTGTTTGCTTGTGTTCGCGTGTGTACACGTGTGGACAAGCCTGGCTAATTAATTAGGTTTTTCACTAAACTGCGTCCGATAATTATTCGGTAATGAGCTGTAACCGAAGCGCCCCTGAGACATCAGGCAAGGCTTCGCTTGCGGGTAGCTTCGCCGTGCTGTTTATCGGCCTGCGCGAGTGCGGCGTCCTCGCGCAGCCATTTTGGAAGCGAAACCGTTCAACCGGTATCTGTCGCGAAAATTGCGCTTACGGTTCGCGTATTGCCGTTCTTCGGCCCTTCTCTATTCGTGTCGTTTTTTTTTTTTCTTCACCGGTGCGCTGCCTGCGCTCGCTATTAATTAACCCAGTTTATGGTGGCTGCACGTAATGCACTTTTTGAAGTCACTCCATACACTTGTGCTTGTACCAAATATTCCTTTTGCTAATTTTATTTCTTTTGGGTTTTTATTATTATTTTTTGAAAACAAAAACAACGCCATGCCGTCCCAACTTTCCTTCGTGTGGATGCCACTGCTGATTATTTTTATTGCCCACCTCGAAATGTAAAAAAAAAGATAATTCGAATAACACATCTCGATTGTTGCATATGCGCGCTCTTTTACAACAAATTAACGTATACGTGCTCTCGTTTGCTATATTATTTCCACATTAATAGAAGACGTTGCGCTACATTTAAAAATATGCGTAAACTCAAAACGCTATTGATTCCATGTTCCTACAGATTCTGCCATATTCTGAGCAGCGCTTCTACTACAGCTCATGTTTCCTTGCAAGAGACAGCGATGGTGGTCACTAACTTTGACGAGGCTTCAGAAAATAACTGATGGAATAGAACAAGCACTCAAATATACGCAGTTATCTCTGGTATAATTGCTTCCTTATCACAGTCAACAAATTAACTGGCTAAAGAACTGCGAAACAGTGAAAGTGCGTCATGGTCACCGTTTGGAAAGTGTAGAGAGATAGAGAAGCAAAAAGCAGTGGAAGTCGGGGTGTTCAACATGATGGACATGCTAGCATGACAGGAGCGGCGATTGACATAGAGATGGTAAACGCAAAGGAAAACGAAGAAATTGTTCACCTGTACAAGACGTATGTGTCTATTAGGGCCTTCTCAGTTGCACTGATTTTAAGAGAGTTTGTAATTGTAAAGTGTGCGTAGCTTTCCGTGTTAATTACGGGCGAGGCCCTGCATCCAGGATCCTACCTTCTAAAGTGCCGACCATGCGGTTGACTGAGAGATTGACGTCGGATGTCGAAGCCGGCGCAGTGCTGTACGATGTGCTCGATGGTCTGTTCACAGTTGCAGTGGCCTCGTATGGGGTAGTCGCCATTCCCGATGAGTAAGGAGTTCGAATTCGGGAAGGCTAGCCTCAGTCGTAGGCAGCACAACAGAGTAGTGTCGCACCGAGAAAGAGCTGTCGGTAATCGCCACCGCAGTGGCGGATTAGGTAAGAACAAGCGGTGGTTGGAATACTCAGGAGTCTTGCAAAGAGCCAGCGTGATTTCGCGATCAATTCCACAAAGTTCCACCGCGTCCTCTTTTGCTAATGGCATGAGCATAGTCTGTGCATTGTCATGGGTTGAATCAGGCAGGTTCACCAGCGAGACAGTTACTGAAAATGCCGCAACGGCTTGACCAGGCAACATAATAGAAACCCAGATCGCGCTGTCAAGGGGTTGAAACATCGAAGAAAACCGGCAGTGGCAATGAAAACGCAGATCTCACACAAATGTTTGTATATCTGTGAAGCTCAGTCTTCGTGAACCTGTTACCTAAATACTATAACACCGAAATGCGAGACCTACAATTCTCTTTATTGTTACCTATGCAACGTCCAATATTATGCAATGATTGTGTTCATGTGCTACACCATTTTCATTACGAGGTGGAATGCAAACTGCAGTTCATGCGAATGCACGCTGCAGACGTCCACGTAGTGATGCGAATGAGTACGAAGGTGATGTTTGTCAAGTGAATAATCGGAAGGATAGATGTATACTGAGAGAAGTACAACGTGAAAGATTGGGGTAAGGTTCACTACTATTATATTTACAGTTTCACCCTTTTCTGAATAAATAAATGAATTACTGAATTAATTCCTTGATTCTTGCGTTTATGGCATAATGAAAACTAGCGCATGCACATGATCTACTCGCCATTAGGCAAGCACCTCTTCGGCCAGGCAGTGGCAGCCACCGTCAAGATAGTCAGGGAGGGTACCCCATAAGAAAACTTCGCTTTAAAAGCGCGCCCCTGGAACATACTCTATCGCGTTTTGTTCATACTTCACGTTCCAGTATCTGAACATAGAGTGCGTAGTTCCGACGGCTTCGGAGATTGCATGAACGCCCGTCACAGTACAGCAATGGCTCAAAGCACGAAATCTACGACGACATAGATACAACAAAAGCGTCCCATGCCTGAGGTATCGAAATTTGATTTTCCTCTTTACAAACGAAAAGGGTACATTAACAAAACTTTTCCAGATGTCCCCGACTTTAGGTGCTGCTTTGGCTACTCTACCTGTGACGTTCTGATGGAGAATGTTCTTTTGTCTCAGGAGACTGATTTTGCGAAAATTCATATCGCGCATCATTTGCCTCACAGAAACCACGGGGGAAACAATCGGTAGAAACTATGTGTTATTTCCGCCCTCAATATGGGCACTCATTCCCGTTTTTCGTTTTGCTTTTGTTTCATCGTCTGGGACCGATGCATCCGATGGACTTGTAGGGTTATGTAGTGTTGTTGAACGGAAATACGGACGGAAACAAATGGATTGGACAGAACTGACGTATTTCCGCTCAACGAAACTACATTATGCACCAACTGGCCCAACACTCTACGCTTCTGTAGAGTTATCTTTGAAAGCAACGTGTGTAGTTTTCTGTGCAGGATTCTACTTTCAGAAAAGAAGGCCAATGAAAAAAAATGAGGACATATGCTGATAGCTTGTAGTTGTTCTACGCTCTTGCTCATTTGTCACAGGCCAAGCAAAAATAGAAGGCACGAATGGTTGACGATAACCACAGTGATCCAAGCAATGTCGTAAATGTTACGGTCCATAGCGCGTTATATTTAGATATTGCTTTCACTCCGAGTATTCGGCGTAGCCGACCCGCATATCGCAGGAGCCTCGCTTGCCTGTCGGTTGCACGGCGAATACATGTGCCATGCCGCATTATGAATAAAACTGTTTCCTGTCCTGCTGCCTTGGCTCATTGGTTTCACCTTCGCCTTTTCTTTTTTTTTTATTTCTGCAAGAGCTTTCACCTGCCCGACGAAAAACAAATAAGCGAGTCAAGCTGGCTTTGAAACTCAGGATGACTTATTCGGCTCACTACCATTGTTATTTCCGACGGCAACTGCCATTTGTTACGTGCTCAGATAACAAAACACGCTCCCCTGAGCCCACGTCTGATGTAAATGAAGAGCGCCACGGAGGGCACTGAGGTTGTGCTTACTCGTCATATTGTTATCGCTAATGCACGACGGGTACAAGTTACGCGCGCGTTTCCCCTGACTGCTCGAACGGGGCTCCGAGATACTTATCAGTGCGGCGGCTGCGGCTCATCTTGAAGCGTACGCGGGGGATGAACAGCGCTTTCTACACGCGAGAGATGAGAGATAAGAACGTAACGATGTCTTCATTTTGCGCAGATGGGACTTCTTTCGGGAACGCGCTGTGTTTGGGTGCTTAGCGTTACCAAGCAGCGCCTATGCGTCTATAACTGGCCAATAGGCCTAGCAGTTACGATTGTTTGTTCACGCCGACATCCGCTTCGACGTGTTTTTCAACAATAAGTTAATGACGAAACTATTGCACGGCTGTTAAAAGCTCGAAATTTGGTTTTTATTTACGTCAGGTCGCCAGGGTCTCATCCCAAGTTAAGCTTCACCGTGTGGCTTTGAAAAACAAAGCTTCGTCAAGCACTGCCACTGAATATCGCATACATGCGCTTGCACATTGCGAGCTGGACAATGACTGGACGCGCCCACTATTGAGCTAGCGTGCGAAATTCTTGCTTGACAATTTTTTGCGTGGTTTTAACTGCAACGCAGGTTCATAGCACGGTGTGGTCGCAGCGCTTATTATGAAGGGCAACTGAAGCAATACTGTATAGCGAACGAAAATGGTGTTGTGTGAACCGCAAAGAAGCTGATTCTTGAGAATATAGCGGCAATATTTTAAGAGCGAGCAAACAAGACGGTGGTTTACGTTGTGAGAGCCTGCTGTGGTCGCATTAAATGTGTTCAGAGCCCATCTTTAGGCATGGCGCATGGCTTCGCCACATCGCAGGACTTCAGACGGTTACTGTTATTCACCTGGTCATGTCAAAGGTTTAAATGAAGTGGTGATGGGATAAACGCAATTCGAGCTCAGTATTTGGAAGCCGTAGATATATGTTAACAGAGAACAAACACAACACTACACCAGTACAATGAGGTTACGATTAATGTGAAGCAGAGTAGGATTTGTTTTTGTTTTTTAAGAATTTGTCTGCGATGACCCAGTGCTTTAAAAATCTACGGTATGGTTAGCGGCCAGGCTTTGTTGTTCCTTAACGAACATTTCAATTTCTAAAAAGGATAAACAGATTTCAGCAATTCATCTGGCTCTCAGCAAACGAAATCATCAAGCGTACCTGGGTGGGCTTGTTGGTAGTTCATGGCTGTCTACTGGTATATCGCACGCATGAATAGAAACAAGGGAGGACGCGAAAGGGCACACACAGCGCTCCATGTGGCGACGGTCTTCACCTGGCCCTGTTAGACCATTATGACCCTACCGATAGACCATCATAAGCTACCGACCATTCCGTCCAGCCACACTGGCTGACTTCATATTTGTTCAGAGCCGGAATAATCGTTAAATCTGTTGATATTTCTTAACCATCGAAATTTTTTTGTAAAGCAATAACACAGACTCCATGCTAACCACACCATACATTTCTATAGGTGCTAGGCTACTTGATACACAAATTCTTTTCTGGTGCACAATAACAGTAACCTCCATTGTGGCCCCATCATTGTGTTGGTTCACTGCTAACAATATATCTCCGTATTCTAAATACTTAGCTCGAAGTTCGCTTTCCTTGTCACCGGTTCTTTAAGCGTCCGACATGACCAGGTGAATAACAGTAAGGTACTGAAAGTCATGCGATGTGGCGGCGCGGCTTGCGATGGACTTTTGCGTCTTGAGGCCAAAACGGCTCTGACCCAATAGCTGAAAATAAATGGCGTGAATGTGAACATGATGGTTTTTCTGTGCTTTATGAACACAACCGCCGGTATTGCATAGTCTTTTCCTTAATTTCCAAAAAATCCTGTGCCATTGAACTCTGTGAAGGTGGATGACCAGTGAAACTGTTCAATACACGACACAGAGGATAATTTCGAATAAAGGTATGAACTTATTTATTCTCTTAATCGGTGGTCACTGTAACGAAAGGTACGCGCACACATTTTTTGTCATTCGCGTGGATGACAGGACTGCCGCCGGCCCGAGGAGCTGGAGGAAATTGGATACATGTGACGTTTCGATGGGACCGCCACCACGGTAGAGCGGAAGGAAAGGAAACTTGATAGGCAAGCACTTGGGACGCCGACAAACAGAGAGTGGTGCCAACCTAGTCATGGCCGACGCGGGTCGGCCTTTTGGCCTAAGATCCAATCCTTGGCTTTCGGTTATTCCCCGATGATGTCACCATCGTAGACCAGATAATCCAGAGAGGATCGGCGTTTCTGACTTCCACGCTGGCCCCTCGCAGCGCCTGGATGCTGTCCGAACGTTAATGATCCCGGCATTGAACTTCATATTGAGGTGCGGCAACCTCGGCAGGGACGACTGGCACCGCCTCGACGATGCGCTGCGTCCCGTCCTGAAGAGGATGTTATACCTTACAGGTAATGCGTTGAACGAATACATCTATGGCAGCCCTCACTCGTGGGAGCTGCAATGCCACTTGCTGCCGAACTGAGTGACATCTGCCGTGTCACCAATGCGTTCGAGCTGCTAACTTCTGGGGTCTCGAGCTACGCGACATGGCGTCTGACGGCCTGCGTAAGGTGGCGTCGAAGCGTCTACGCCTGCTGGCAGAGCAGCGAAACGTTGAGGCCTATCACAGAGGGTCCACCAAGGGAGAGTTCAGGATGCCATACGTCTCAACTTCGCTCGATCTGGACAGAGGCACGCAAGGCTTCATGCTGCCTGAATGTTCACTGGGATCTGCACCCGGACGAAGTTCGGATAACCTGCGGTAGTCACACTCTGAACCCTAAACACCGCAGGCAGGTCATCCGTACCCTCCGGGCCACTCAGTCAGCCTCCCGTGATTCTGCCACCCATGGTAAGCCTAACCAGGTTGAGATTCTGCAGTATGTCACCGCCAACCCCGCCAGTTCGCACTTCATGCACACAGGCTCTTTCACCCGGTCTGCGGACTGGCGCTTCATCAACAAGGCCAGGCTCAATCTCGTTCCACTCAACGCAGCATGCATGCAGGTGACAGCTGACCTGGATCAGCAATGCAGCGTGTGTGTATGCAGCGTGTGGGAGACGCTGCTCCAAGTCCTGTGTAACTTTATGTCGAAGAGTGCATTGTGCACGGCCCGACACAACAACATCGTGGCTCGTCTCCGTGCTGCATGCCGGGGTCGTTACACCAATATCAACCTTCGGCCTGACGTCGTCTTAGCGCGTGGTGAGGAGGCAGTCATCATAGACATCGGCTGTCCCTTTGACAACCGCCCACACGCTTTCACCGAAGCCCGCCACGCCGAACTGACCAAATATGAGCCCGTACGTCAACATATAGCCCGGCGATACCAACGAGTGACGGTTCACGCAGTCATCATTGGTACCTTGGTCTCTTGGGATCCAGCCAACGACCTCGTGATGCGGAAGATCTACTCCTGGTCTTAAATCAAGTTATTCAAGAGGTTGGTCGTCAGCGACGGGATTTCAGCATCACGCGAGGTCTATCAGCGCCACGTCACCCACTGCTAGCGCCTCCTTCTTGGCACTTGAGCGTCTGTGCTCTTCACAGTCCTCTGCGAGTCTTATTTATTTCCCCTTTTCTCCTGGTCACTCTGAACTTCCTGTTTCTGTTGCTTTTGTCAAAAACATTGGAATAACATGCTCTTACCCTTGGGCGTGGGGCCTATGGGTTCTAGGTGTGACAAGGGTAGTGCAAGGACGCGTTGCAGGTCCAGGAGTCCACAGGGGTATGTGCCATTACGCTTGGACACTTTCTGCACTATCTTCGCGATCGGCTCACGGTCTTTGCACACGCACACGAAAAGCGCATGGCAGCCAAGCCATAAACACCTTCGCTGCAAAACGTTAGATGCATCCGCTTGGAACGCATTCAGCGTGTCGTGCGCTTGGCGTCAGTACGTTTACGCCAAGCCGCGCGGCGTCACGCAAGGAAAAATTCACAAATAGGTTCTTTGTGCTTTACTTCAGTATTCAGAAACGCGAGTTAAGTTGATACTCATGCATGGCTTGGTCAAAACAACGTCTGACGCGAACACACCGAAGAAAATGCGATGAGCCTTTTGGGCACGTTCACATCCGATGCATGTCATCTACATCGAGGCAATCATAGCCGCCAAGTTAAGGCACATTTCTGAATACGAGAACTAGTCATTGCGCGGAGCTTTCGTGCTATCATACCCTATCATCTCATCGCGCCCCCGATCGGCAGGGTTATGGTCGCACGAAACGTTGCTGTCTGCTGACGTTATGCGGAGCCAAGCTCCTTGCTCGCAACCTATATACTACATGGGATTAAGTTGCGTGTAACGTGGCTACAGATGTAAAATTTACAACGTACTGTGGAGTATACATGAGCGATTTTTACCTACCATATTTGTTGCGAGGTGGCGGTGATCTTCAGTAAGAGCAGAGAGACCAAGAACTCGTGGGGAGGCCATTTTGTAAGAACTTCAGCACTGGTCGAATGACACTGCGACTACTTCAACTTCCTACAAAGGCCGCCAGCGCAAGCCGCTTGGTCTTCGACTTAAAACGAGACGGCACCGACGGAACTCCGAGCGACACAAACGCGCGCCTTCACCATTTGCTTGCGTCAAACAGATAACGGAAGTCTTGGCCAACAGACGACAGGGCAAGAACTGACGACTTTGTCTAGTCATGCAGGGCAAGCGCTGCTGTACATTTGCAGAGCATGGCAGCTTGTCCCGCGCGTCTTGGTTGGAGATTAGTGATAGCCTGTAGCGCAGTGAGTACGGCGCGTTTCCTACAAGATGCGCTTGTTACGTTCGCTAGGCTGTGGGATCCGGCGGTGCTGTCAATGTGGAAAGTTTGAAGCCGTGGTGCCTATACTCGACGAGCTTGTGTCCGCGACGCATGAATGCGGAAGGATCGAATGTGACAGGAACGCCTCTGCAGTGCTGTCAAGTTCAAACACGTTGCAAATGCCGTTAGCTGTCTGGCACTGCACAAGAGCAGCGCTAAGGAACAGTGACACTAGGAGGCGACAACAATGCGGTGATGGCCTGGACGTTTATTCATATACTCGCGCCTATGGAACCATAGACGTCCATGTGCACCGGTCGGTTGGGGGACGAACAAGCAGAGCTCTAAGGTAAGCACCAATTGTTATTATTTCATCCCTTGCGAAGTATGACACCTTTAACAACCTATCGTTTGTACATATAGCGCCAAACTATTTTTCTGCATTTATGCATGGCTTTCCTATTGCAAAACTCTGAATCGCACTGGGGACGCTGGCGCTCGCTGGGAATCAATGGGACACCATTGTGAACGCTGCATAAGAGCTTAGTCACACTGAACTAGACGCTGGTTTCACTGTCATGGCACTGCGGCGCACTGGTTTGCTCTGTACGCGCGCTGGTTCTCATTGCAGTTCCCTTGCTCGCACTGGAAACTGCGCAGGTTGCGTTTATACTGTACTGGTTCCCAGTGTGCAGAGAGGATAGACACTGCTGAATATTAAATTCTTTATAGAATTTCATCACTTGATACTAGTCTCTCGTCGTAAATAACGCTACATATTGGGGTCATAAAAGTCAATTTCGTGTCATCGCTTGGAATAAAGGTGCGTGAGCTGCCCTGTTTATGCATGCCTATCTTGCGCTAAATATCACTTTCGTTTTTTGCATTTTCCCTTTGCGGCTGCCGCACGTTGAAAGGCAGCCGAAATAAGGGGCAAGGTGCAGGCACTGACATGTAGCACCAGTGTCAGCCAGCTACAAACGAGTGCGGAACGAGTTGCAGACAGAGGGAACGAGGGTGGTCACGCAGCGCTTGCAACTCAGGGTCTTCCATCTGCACCCGAACTAAGACGCTTCTTAGTTCACAGCAGATGTAGAAGTGCCGAGGAAAATGATGCATGATGCTCATCAACATAGTTCCATAGGACATCCTGGTAGAATGAAAGGCTCTATGCTGACGATTATTGAATTTATTAAGAAGGTTATAACTCTTAAATGTGGGACCAATTTTAGATATACGGTGTATTGTAAAACATTATCAATTGGGGTGAGTCCTCACAGGCATCAGTTATTATTTAAAAAATTTTACTTTAATATTGTAAATATTGCTCACGAGAGAGCCCACTAACTTTACTGCTTGACTTGCGCTTATTTATAGCAGTATAAATACGAAATAATGTCGATTTCTTGAAATATCATCTGTAATACTCAGATTTTGCTTTAGGTACAACAAGCCCTCGTCGACCCCCGTTATATCTATTCTCTTACTTAAAAAAAAAAACGTTTTTACTGCCATCTCTAACTCCACAAAATGAAAACACTACTCCTCACCGAAAAAAATGAAAATAATTTATTTCTTACCGCGGAGAGTAGATTCTTACGAGAAACAATGAAACGATAATCCGTAAAAAATAATTCGCATGCTAAATAATCCATTTTCAATTTATTTGCCAAACTCTTCACTGAAAATATGAGAAATATGAGCTACCAAATATAGCGTACAAAAAGATGACTCATTGGGACATGTGAGGTTAAATAACGCTGCACTGACAAATGTCACGGAAGAGTTAGCGCTGGGTCATTACTGCTGATGTTGAGTTAGTGAGCAAGGGAAACTAATAGAGTATAAGGTTGATTGGAACTTTGTGGAATCCTCTAATGTTTTGAACTAAGCAAACGGATGTTTTCTTCGCGTGCCGAGAATAGGCTGTGATCACGTCTTCTACAGCTACGTGTATGCCTGCTACAGCCTATGCCTTCTCGATCACAACTAGCGGGCAGCCACTGTCACGGATGCAGGCCGTTATCCGGTCTTACCTGCTGCGGCCCGATTATACGACACTGACACAGGCCGAACGTGAGACCACAGGCCGGTAACGCGTTTCAAAAATTGCCGCGCTGCCGAACTACGTTCGTTTCGCCTCTCAACGCGCCCACTGCGCCTGGCCGCTGTCCTCGCGATGCTCACATAACTACCGCCCACTTCTTTGCAGAGGGCGAAACAGCGGGGAATGAGTCTGGGCGCGCTTTCGCCAGATGGCAGCACGTACCAACGCCGGTTTCCTTTTCCCCTTAGCTCGCGAATTTCAGGGTGACAGAAGGATGGCATGGTCAGGAGGAAGAGGATGAGGAAAAATAAAGAATGGGGGGAAAAGGCTTCGCGAGGCGGTAGTGAAAAAAAAGGGGGGAAGAACCAGCGCCCACGGGAGCCGGCAGTCGGCGTGGCGTCGAGTGCGGGAGCTGAACGTCACCCTTCTCAGTGCTAACGCAATTTGGCTGCGCACCGCTGATGCCGTCGCCTCCAAGGCTTCCCTTCTATGGCGTGCTTGAGCTGGCTCACGCCGCAAGAAAAGAAAGACAAACAAAGGAGGCGGGAAAATGGGGAAAGCAGGCAACAGGAGTAGGGACGGCCGGGCGCACCGTTGTCTCCATTTGTAGCCGTTTGGCGGCGCTGTGCCGCGCGTTTAATCGCGCCGCTCTGTTCGGAAGTGCACATCGATGTTCGCCGACGCGCGAGAAATCCGTCTCCGTTTATTTTCCCTGCGAGCCGCCGCTCATTACCGTTTGTTATTGTTAGCGCGAGGCAACGGGCGCGCTTTCTTGAGCCGACGGCGCGCCACTGCCTTGTCCTTCCTTCGGCGGCGGTGCGCGGCCGTGTGCTGCTCCCGTAAATGCGGCCGCGGGCGCAGCTCGGCGGCGCGGAAGCACTTTTCCGTCCTCCGGAAGCCGCCCAAGGTCTCGCCCGATCTCTCGGCTTTTGCGTCGGCGTTCGTGACGAGACACCACCTCCCGCCGACGACCTTCTGCCGTGAGGAATGGGACGCGCAATACTCACTTTCAACGTAATACAAGCGAAGATGAAGGTACAATCGCCGCCAGGCAGACGCACAAAAATTTACTACACTCGCCGAAGAGGCGACTTGGTTGAAGACGTCCAGAAACCGGGAATATCAGCCCGAGATTTACGCGTATTTTAAGATAACGATGTTAATCATTGTATATAGCAAAAATAAGATGTTGTTTCTTTTGTTACATACTACATGATGTAGTAGAAGAGGTTCACACCATTAGGTGGTCCCAGCTGCTCCCTGTCGCCTGGCAAAGAAAATAAAACAGAAATGTGCCGAAGAACACAAAATACATGCAGAGAGCGTAAAGAAAGTGTTGTGCGTGAGTCCAGGTTGTACATGCGTCCAGAAAGTCACAGAACATAGATAGAAATCCGCAGAAGGTAAACATGTGCAATTGCAAAAAGAAATTCAAGTACTTGAAGTTGTCCAGGAACACATACTGAAATTTCGGTCACATAAACGCACCCCACTCAACGCATATGTTTCAATAATACAGTCTTCTTTGAAATCTGCCCCTGCTATGTTGTATTCCCCCGAAGCTCATCTGAGGAACATGCTCGAATCAGTGCAGAACAAAGCAGCCCGTCTCATTATGTCCCCATATGCACGGTATCAAAGCGTATTCACATTGAATGAATTTCTTTAACTCAACCCACTTAACATGCACAGAAAGCTCTCCTGAGTTACATTTTCATCCCCTTTTCCATAGTAACTTTCCGTTTGTGATTGCCCACATTCTTCCTATACCTGGCACCCCATCAAGACCAAATTATCGCTACAAGCTTGTACGTGCGAATAAATAGCAGAGCTTGTTGTTAGCTTTATCAATTACAGGGTAGAACTCATTGCCATTAAGCATTGCATCATATAGGAGCAAGTTTATTTTCTTCACTCATTTCAAAACTATCCACGTGTGAAAGACCATCGCCTTCCACTTGTTTCTTAATGTGTCCAGGCATTATTTTCTCCACCTTCATTTTTAACGAATAGTGTGTCATTGTATGTCAATTATGTTGTTGTTCCTATGTTGTCACGGCCTTCTCTTTACTGTTTCAGCGACTATCCACTAAATGAATTGTCCATTTCGGCCGCCACTGATTGGCTGGAGCTGTAAAAGTGAGAAGGAGACTGACTGCGGCGGACGCCTGCCTCCTTCTCAGTGGTAGCACAGCCCAGCCAAGCAGCATTAGAGTAGTAGCCGAAATGGACAGTCCACTAGGTGGACAGTGACAAACTATCCCCCCTTCCTCCGCCGTCCCCAGGTTTCTTTTTTTTGAGCTAGCAGGACAGCTCTCTAGCTTAATGTTACTTTCAGATTATTTTAGCTATTGTTGCTACTAGCCTGATAGCTTTTCTTTCTTTAGTGTTGTAGAGTGTCACCTTTGTTTTTTTTTCGAAAATCAGTTCTGAGGAAATCCGCAAGGTGCAGGAATTAAGTTTCATAAAAAGGGAAGAACTTCACTCACTTGAGAATAGCACAAAGCCAGTGAAAAGCCAAGTTGGTTTGTCAGAAAGCTTCTATATTGAAGAAAAATTTGTCCTGGTCCCGAAATCAGAGTGATAAGAATCTCTGAAATCTGCTTATTCTGATCCCGCGATAAGCGATAGCCTTGGCATTGGCATGGAAAAAGAGATTGATGAAGGCGCCTTCGAGTTGCTTGAGTCAGCTTTCTTGCGGATCTGACACCTTATCGCTAGAAAAACTACCTCATCGCTCACGGTTCGAACTGTCGCAGCCCTTGTACTTATGATAAGGCGCAAGAACACCACGTTCTATATAAATAAATATCAAAGCAAATCGACATTATATCAATCGGCATCACCTATCCCTGAGAAACCGATCGCGCTTCAGAGGGCTTAGCCTCATGCTAAAGCCTCATATACCTTCGTTAAAACTCCGCGTAAGAAGCGGCCTGAATAATTTGGTATCAGTGGCATTTGTAGTGCTAAGCGTTCTCACTCGGTCTCACAGGCTTGTCGCATCGGCTGTCTTCTACGTAGCTGAACTGATTGCCTGGGTGATTACCTGGCTCATTGCCTGGCGGGTTACCCTTGCACCGCATACGTGTCTGCGCGGCATCGAATGCCTCGTTCATGGAGGCACACAATACGTTACGAGCCGTCCATGCACCGTACGCTAATGTCCCTCAAGCGTATACAAGCGTATACAAGCGTATACACTGGCACACGTCATAATATAGGGATTAATTGCCACCTCCTTTATCTATATCAGCGTCGGAGACGGCGCCTGCGGCCAAACTTTTCATAGATTATGTTTTTTTTAGTTTTTCCTTGCACTTCGGATCACGAAAGAGATTTCTACTATGACCGTAATCTCTCTCCAAATATAGCTAGTCTAACAAATCTCCAGACATATTAATTACCTTCCAATGCCGAGTACGAAGCACCTTTCCGCGATGCAATGCTTTTGGGGATGCGCTCCTCCTCACGGCGATTGCCTTTGATAAGAAAATTAACTGCGTGTAAATCTCGTCCTACGAAATAATTTCGGCCTGCGAAGTGCAGAATCATACTCATTTCTTTTATTTTTTTTTGTCCCTCTTACAGTTTTCCATTTTTTTCCTTCGTTAATTTTCTTTTTTCTTCACTTTCCTTATTCTTCCCTTTGCCACTATTCAATGCAAATGATCAAAAAGTCAGAAACCCTAACCGGTGCAAGTTTAACTACATGCGCTTATGTACCGAGCGCGAAGATAGCATCTTCTATTACATTACGCGAGAATTCTGCCACGGGCCCGCATTTAGTGCCGTCACACGCACAGCGTTTGCCAAGAAGCACTCCTGCTGATTTGCACTCCTCGAAATCACACTCGAGTACCATGTACACGCAGCTCTGTACACGGAGAACGGCAGGTATGACGGCTTATTAACGGGAAAGCTAGGTACACCGCCTAATGTACACGGAGAACGGCAGGTATGACGGCTTATTAACGGGAAAGCTAGGTACACCGCCTAATGTTTCGTGCCACATGAAAAAAAAAATGAAAAAAAAATAGGAACAGGAATTCAAAAGCAGACAGGAGAGCGAGTGTCAACAACTGAAAAAAAAAGGCGAGGGGGAGGAGGGCACTCACTTCCCGCGCGCAGGGTCTTCTGCTTTAATGCCTTTTCCTTCTTTCCGCAGGCATTTACAAATGATACTCTGGACCAACTTGGCAGTGCTGATACTCGCGTGCGCTCCCTTCTTGCTCGCCTTTCTCGGGGGCTTCTGGAAGCCCATCTAATCCGCGGGTACCTTGTTTTCGAGAGTAGCACGCGTCAGGCCGAAACGCGAGAAGCGCTGGAGAAGCTGCGGCGGAAACAATAGGGCGACGGCCGAGAGATGAAAAGCGACCGAGGCGAACGAGAGGCGGAAATGAAAAACAAAAATGGAGCGAGCAACACGGTGAAAGAAAGAAAAAAAAAAGGGGGGGCTCTCTGGGACTAGACCATATCGCGCGGCGTTGCTTCGTGGCTCGACGGAGAACGTATCACCCCGATCGCTCCCAGCAGGCACACACGGGCGGGCGTTCCTGTTTTCAATGTTGGATTTTCTTTCCGTCCAGCCGTGGGCACAAGCTCGCGTTCGTTCTCCCGTGCGCGCGCGCGCGCTGTGAAGCCGCTGCACCGGCCGGCGACGCAGCAGACGCCCATCTCCTTAGAAGCCCCCTCCCGCTAACATGATTGAGCTCGTGGAAATCAAGGCCGAATACAGCAACAAGCCTCCCGGCACGGCGGCCGAGACGGCCAGTCAGCCGTCCGCGCGCACAGCCGCAGCCAATCTACGAATGGAACAGCGCGCGCGCGCGGAGCGCCGTACACTAAGCGGAGGGCGACCGCGCCGCCAGAGCGGCAAACTACCGCGTCTCACTTTTCATAAGCCGCTAGGAAAGATGTTCCGCTTTGACGCTCGTCGTGCGCGGTAACATGCTCCCGTTGTGTTATTTGTCCTGCGTGAATGGCTGCGTATGTTCTTTCTTTTCCCTTTCTCAACCCCTTTTTGCGTTTTTCTTGGTACTTCGGTCGTTTTACAGGCAGCGAACCTCGTAGAATGTAGTTCCGACGCATTTTTGGACTGGTGCCGACTGACGTTCGTGCGTCCATTTGACACCGCGCGTCGGTTGTTATGATTTGACGTTATGCCTGCAAACATTCCCTACCATATAATGACGTGGAATGCATTCGCATCGCGATTACAGCGTGGTTTGGGGCAGTGACGTGTGAAAGGAAGCCATAAACACGCCGTAAATGCTTACCAAGTAGCACATTCAATCATGACTCGGTTACGTCTGACAAACAGAGCCACAAAAGGCGCCCAGCGTTCTTCACTATTGGATTCAGTAGAAGATATGTTATAATCGCCGATCTCATCCTGGTGTCCTCTGTAAACAGGCTGCCGAAACGCACATGACAGCAATTGAAGGCATTTTCGTAACAAAAGATATTGCGGTACCGAAGTCTTTTGTGCGTATTGTGCTTTGTCAGAAGCATATATACGTTACGCACCAACTCTTTACGTACACGAAGATGTTTTATGTTATGCACGTAAAATTTTATTGGAGGTGTTGTCAAAGATATATTGCATCGCATCAGAAGGAAATTGAAGGCTTTTACGAAGTCATATAACCCGCCACAGCGTAACCAACGTGTTAATGTTTTTGCAGTTTGTTCAAATTGCATAGAAGGTACTGGACCTAACAAGAGCCACAACAGTGTAAAATTCCTCTATGGCTGAGCTAGGTTCAAGGCTTTTTTTTTATGTTCATGCAATATACAGACCTGTAATTGTCACTTAAGGAATGGTGCGGGTTACCCCAAGTCTCTGCGGTCCGAGTCTTCCGTTATCCACGGGCTTAAAGCCTTCATATTCAAAGGCCCATGCCAGCACCAATTGTACGTTTGAAGGCTCCACGCCTGTCCTTTATTTAGGCTATAACTTTGTTGCCCTCTTCACTTTTGTAATGCCATAGGAACTGAAGGCTCTTCGCCACAATGACCACGATGTGTTTCAGAGTAGAGATAATTAGACCACCTTTACACTACGATTTGTAGAGCAAAGGGTAGTTTCCAACAGGCAATATTTGCAACGTCTATACTGCTCTAGCAGGGCTCCACTGAAGGTTAACTTTTCGTCAACAGCATTCCAATCTCTCCCTCTCTCTTCCTCTCTTTTCTTTATTTAATTTCTGATACAGACGGATACAGGCCAACGAGACAAAGGTACATTAGTGTTTCCCGCTCAAGTGTTAATACTTTGCTATGTTTCTGTCATACTTCCTTTCACGCTTATATACTACTGACATAAGTTCCCTTGACCGTCTGTCTTTCTCATGCTCTTTTTTTATAAGTGTCAGAGCCATAAGCCATGTGACAAATTATAACCGTCATGTCAGGAAAACGAAGTACAGGAGGTTGCGTAAAGAAAAAAAATATTCAGGTACTGTACAGCCAAACAACAAGGCTCAAGTTATAGCACCATGCGATGAGGGCGTCGAAATACCGACCACGTGATGTTTGCCTAAGGTATCGCTTAGCTCCACACTCCTGTAATTGGTGGTTAGGAGGCCAATAAAGATGACGACAGCCTGAGAACTCGGGCTGCCGATACGTAAAAGCGGTGACAGAGTACAGCACAGTTTGTTTAGCAGCTCATATCAGGTTATGTAACAGCCCTTGGCTATGGAAATATATGCAGTTCCAATAGTTCTCGCCTGCACATTCACAGAGAGCGCCTAATGAAGCTTTCCATGTTAAAATGGAGAAGAGAGGTACTTCCACGCCGATGGGAAACTTAACAAATGAGGGCATCCATGCAGTGATTTCAAAGTTCATACAATACTGCTGCATTTCTTATGGACATTGCTGCGACCTACTACTATAACACTACGTTACTACACGCATATCCCGTGTGCAACATTCAGCGACAACTCCGCCGCTGCTTCGCAAATCCTAAACAGATGCTGATGATAACGGCTGATCACGGAGAACACATAAGTGCGTGCCAACCTGTAGTTCCCGTAAACCTATCGGAGAAGCGAGAAAGGCTGACTTGAACTGAAGTATGGACCTTATCGCGTGCAAAACGCCGGAGCAGAAAACTGAGCCGCCGTTCCCTGAAGTCCAGTGCTACACGCGGTGCCCGATGCAGGGCGTAAAACGCGGCACCTGCGGCGGATGCCCGCAGCGCGTGGCCTCGCCACGCGGTCGGCCCCCGCAGCGGCGGCGCCGGTTAGCGTGTCCGCCCCGGGCAGAGCAATAAGAGCGCGCTGCGAGGCGGCGAAAATTGGAGTGGCCGGCCGTGTCATTGGCAGCGGGCGCATTACCCCATGCGACACCCGCCCGAATCAAATACGTTTTCGGGAAAAAGCGCGCGGGGAGGGTGAGTGCCTCGCCGCTCGCCCGGCGCTCGCCCCCAGGCGGCCTGTGTCGGGCCCCGCAATCGTGTTGATTGGACGCCCCGAAAAACACACCGGCGGCAAGATCGAGGCTCTCCTTTTACGTCGCGCGCACACCGGCGCGTGGCGATTGGGAAAAAAAGTGCGTTTTTAAAAGCGCTCTGGGGCCGACCGCGGTGGGCGAAAACTATCTGCCTTTGGCGGCGGGGAGGAGACGAGAGGATGACGCAGCGGATGGATGAAGCGCACCGTATCCTGAGAAATATTTCACGCTCATTGCGAGGCGCGTTGCCCGACGACGGCGCTTCGCTGGTGTCATCTGGCGGAGCCAACAAACGTTAGAGCACTCGCCTGGTGCAGGTACCCTAGCTGGGAGGAACGAAAAGATCGCTATCCTCACGGTTGAGGATGGATTGGGCTCGGTGGAGGCGTGCAAATTCTGTTGAAAATGCCTAAGAATGCGTTTCGGAACACTCAGGTTAGACATTGGAGGTCGGGTAGTATAAATGTTTAATCATGACGGTGCTGGTCGTGATTTTCTCGATGTAGTAACCATGTTTTCTCGGAATGGGGGGCTAACAGGTTGTATCAGTTTGGAGTCAATGTAGAGACAATATATAGCCAGCCTAGCTTAGCAGGACTCTTTGAGGAGGTATCAGGCATTGTTTGGAATATCATTAGCCTTTGTGAGGTTAGAAGAACTGGTGAGGTTTATACGGTGCTGACTAACGGCCACGTTTTCGAGGATTCCCAGATAAGAAACAATAATGCATAAGAATCCTAGTTCATAAGTACATCACGGGCAACCTTGAAGAATTCTACACCATTCTTTATTGTTATTTAAGATACCTTACAGAATTCAAAGTCAGGCATTGATTAAGGGGGGCAGTACATAGAAAATGCATAGAATATATGACATCTATAGTGCAATCGAGATGAAAAAGAATTATTTAGTTCATGATTCACTAGGGAAACAAAAGAAAGCGTAATATAATATCAAAGGATAAATCACAGAGATGGTTTTCAATGAAGTTGAGTAATTAACAAGACCACAGTGTTAAACAGTATTAAAGATTTAAAAAAAAAGGACAGTAATGTCGCTAACGCGACATTCCAAGGGAAGGGTAAACATAGTGATATAACGGTAATAACGCGACAATAAGGTGTAAAAGATAGTGCAAGTACAAGAAAGCATTGTGCGACCACCGCAAAACTTCACATTTCTTTAGGCATGTAGTCAGTCAAGGCGTCACCTAATTAATCGTAGTTGGACCAGCATGCAATGCTGTCCGGGAGCAAATGCCGTAATCTGATAGCACGAGGAAGAGCAGAGTCATGGAATGCATTTGTAGAACCATAAAGTAGTAATGAACAGGTTAAAGAGGCTCCTTCTATAACTAACAACGAAGTTAGAAGGGCTTTGCAAGACATGAAACGGGAAAAAGCGGCAGGAGAAAATGGAATAACAGCCTATTTAATTAATCATGGAGGACACATCATGTCTAAAAAGCTTGCGGCTCTTTATGCGAAATGTCTGACGACTTCAAGGGTCCCAGTGAACTGGAACAATGCCAACATATACTAATCTGGAAAATGGGAGACCTTAAAGAATTGTAAAATTATAGGCCAATTAGCTTACTTCCAGCATTGTATGAAATATTCACCAAGATAATTTCCACAGAATATGGGAAACACTTGACTTCAGTCAGCCAAGAGAAGAGGCTGGCTTCAGGAAGGAATACTGTACAATGGATCACATCCATGTCATACATAAGGTAATCGAAAAATCTGCAGTGTACAATCAGCCTCTCTATGTGGCTTTCATAGATTACGAAAAGGCATTTGATTCAGTAGAGATACCAGCAGTCATAGAGGCATTACGTTATGAAGGAGTGTAGGAGGCTTACGTAAATATCTTGGAAAATATCTACAAAGATTCCGCAGCTACCTTCTGCCTAAATTCTGCCTCTTTCATAGAACACTCATTTTACGCCGATAAGCGCTTGCATACGCAATTTACAGCAAAGCCGCAATTAACTCACACACTCTGCACTTTGCCTATACATCACCCATAACCTGCCTCCTATATTCACCAAATTTACATTCGGTGATTCACCTCGCACTGAATCGGCACCTCAGATCATTCACACCAACACTAAGACAGGGAAAAAAATTCTTCCGCTTCCTGAAAAAAAATTATTAATAATATTCAATTGTATCTCAGCAGGAAATTCATTGGAAGCAACGTAAGCAGAGCATTTTTGTAACGATTTTTGTAAGGGATGCATAGACCAGTGTAATTTGCCTTGAGACTCTCGTAGTACTTTGTGATTTCCGCTGGTTGTTTCAGCAACGTCTCCGCCTCTTTCAGCTGCCTTCGAATATCTTAATATCAATCTCTAACATTTCAGATTACTCCGCCAAGCTCGATTTACTGCCAATCGCACAGTGAAATCGACGTTATATGTTGCCGCATATCAACGAGAACTGAACAAACATGGATCGCGCGCCTTATTTGCAACCCTTTCATTGGACGCGGCTTACACGCCCAGGCATTTGCTGCGAGGTTGCGGATATAATGAAATGTTGCGTTGATGCATTTCGTGATAGGCAGGCGCCCATTAAGTAAAGGTTCGGAATTACTCCATGGAATAACTGCCACGCTGTTTTTTTTTTCCACGCATGTCTGTCAAAATCTTGATGGCCGAATTGCTCCGATGGGATCATATAATAAGCGGCGTCGACGCACTCTCCCGACATCACCCGAAGACGGCCACACCTATAGACTCTTACGTGTCGGCTACGTAAAGCCACTTTGAGCGTTGGCTCGTGAGAAGGGAGAAAATGCTCCGAGTCGCTTCCCGGAACGTCAGCAAAAGGCAGTTCTTGAGGTGCGAACAGCGAGGTATTTCATTTGTTATATTTTCATGAAATACACGACATAATTTTTTTTTTATGTCACCGTATATAGCCGTAGTGCCATGGCAAATGAATGCATTGTTTAGTTTGAACGTTGTGTGGCGTCTAAATTTTACAATTCTGCCAAACTTCCTTTTCTTTGAATACAATAGTGTAAACGCTGTGAAGCACAGTATCCAAAATTCCAACTAAGTGTCATCCAATAGCATTTATTGTTCTTTCTTATTTATTAATTGTATTTAAGATAACGTTTGTTCCAATGTGTGGCGCCGGCTACTCCTCTTCTCTGACGTGATAGTTGTGCTTACAGTTTTTATAACGGAAGCAACCATTTGAAAAAGAAAGCACTGGGACATTCGCGTTCACAAAGTTTGCGTACAAACATATAAATGCTTACAAAATATAAATAGCCATACAACATTATTATTAACAGAATATTAATATACTTGGGCAGTATTTGTTGTCGTTGTTGTCGCTAGCTCTCAAGAAATAATGCAATGGCAACAGCGTGCAAGGCGCCGTGCAATAGAAGATTTGGAACTGAGACACATGTGTCTGAGCGATGTTCTGCAGTTCGGGAAAGCGAACTTTTTTTCCACAGCGGATGAGTAGTTATTTGGGAAGTTAGGTAGCCAGCTTGAAGCTTAACTGTAATTTCGAATTTCTGAGTCTTTAGAGTTTCCACAGCAAGAGTAAGTCTGATCTGCTTTTTTTGTTGGCGAGAAATTCCAGAAAACGTCTTCCATAATGTATCTGTGTCCCAATCATACATACATACATACACACACACACACACACACACACATACATACATACATACATACATACATACATACATACATACATACATACATACATACATACATACATACATACATACATACATACATACATACATACATACATACATACATACATACATACATACATACATACATACATACATACATACATACATACATACATACATACATACATACATACATACATACATACATACATACATACATACATACATACATACATACATACATACACGCACAGACTTCAGATTGCTCATCGACGACCCGCTCTCTTGAGCCATGACACCAAGCGTCTGACATTTCGAGAAGAATGCCGCGAGGCCTCGTTTATTAATTCACTCGCGGAGTGCCGTGTCCAAAGTCCCGGCGTGTATGCGTGGCTCTCGCTGCAACCGTTCCCTGCAATTCAATATGGTGTAAATCAGCTTCTCCCGACAAAAAAAAAACAATAATAACGAAAGAAATAAACAGAGACGAGCCGAGTTCCAAAGAACAGAACACGGAGTCGCAACTTGTCGCCACCCGTTCTAAACGAGCCGCTTTGTTCTCCGCCTGCATCTTCGTCTTCTTGTTTCAGGCTTTATTTGTTACTCGCTATCGGCTCCCGTCACGCGCGTGTTCCGGTCCCTGGTAACGGGTCCAATCGAATGAGTGCCCCGGTGTGTGCGTGCGTGTGCGTGTATACTTACGCTGGGCAGAAGCACGGGCTCAGGACCAGGCACTGCGCGGCCACCGCGGCGACGCATTCCCCGCCCCGACGTGCAATTAAGGTGAAGAGAGACGTCGCGTTCCGCGAGCCCTCGTGGAATGCGCTTTTATTGCGGTGGGGCTATAGGGGGGGGAGCGGGGAGTGGTTGCTGGGTAGCGCGCTGTTGCGTACATACGAGCTCGGCATGGACCTCTTATCCCCGCTCGCCATTTGACTATCCGGTCCTGTTAGCTGACAGGCTGGACGGTGCTGACACCACGGGGTGGACTTGCAAGCCTCCTCCGGGTGCGTGCAACTGTTTGCCTGTACTGATCCTTTCTCTCTGCGTCCATCGATGCGGCTGATGCTTCAATCTGAGGTTGGCAGCAGCGGTCCTTGCTTCCCTTAACTCTCTCTCTCTCTCTCTCTCTCTCTCTCTCTGTGCGCTTGGTACGTTTATTGCTGCTCTTCTTCACATTGGCCAAGGATTGCAGGCTGAGATTGGGAAAGCAATAAAGCTGTCGATTCTGAGCGGAGCGCGCCCTCGGAATAATTTGCGGCGGGGACAAGACAACGCAATACGAGTCAGCGATGGCGGCGGTTCGCGTAGAAGCGGGCAAGAGGCCACCGACGAAAGGCTGACAGGCAGTTATTTACGCAGCGATGATGAGAACCGATTATAAAATGGCCGTTTCGTACAACGCCAATTTGGTTGTGTAGTCGTAGAACCGAGCGAGAGCGCCAAAGACAACTAGCGGTCAATACTTAATAAGAAAAAAAAAACGGGGAGAAGGTCTAAGCAGCGCCAGGGTCGAAGTACATCTGTCTGGCTATCACGACGTCCAGCCGCGAGACCGTCTCTCAGTACGGCCGTGCTCCTGACTAGCTCAACGAGTGCATTCCTGTTTTTCCTATATGACAACCTCCTATACAGTCGTTTCTGACACAAAATAATGGCTTTGATACATGATGATTGCATACCCCCGCCACTCTGGCATCATTATATGTGTGGAAGGTAGAAATTGCCAGCGAGGATGCCTGCATTCTTTCGAAACGTAGCGCCGAAACATGTCTACTTTATTGCAGCATAGTTCTTTTATATTGTAGAAACGTAGAAAAGCTGTGCTGGAGACGAATTCGGGTAGAGCAATATACTGCATCACAAGCGCCTGCTCACGAATACAATTTTCTGAGACTGCATTAGCCTGCAAGGTGAGAAATTGGCTGAGGCTTAGCTCAGCTAACCCTGGATGCAAAGCGAAAGCTTGGTTTAGCCTGGTTAAGTCTTGGTTTCACTTGGTTAAGCTTTGATTTAGCTGTAATTATTATGCTTAGGCATACAATCATCGTTAAGCAAGGTATGACGGCTGTGCCTAGGTCGGTGGCTAGACATGACTGTGATTAAGCTTGGGTAGACACGCATCGTTCGGCGGTGCGACGTCTGTTGTGCCACAGGGAAAGCGCATGTGCTATACATGCAAACAGACGCCACGAACATGCGTAACGTCGCAGCACAAAGGGACAGTGCGTGAATGCTTTCGCTACGTTGATCTCGATGGTGCGACGCCTGTTGGATTGCGGACCCTCTCTAGTGAAGCAGCTCGCCGGGCGATATCCGCGGGGTGGTCAGACGCCGCTTGCCTCAAATCCTCCCGCTCCCGCGCAACGCTCAGAGAAGACTTCTTACACCGTGGAGAGGACGGCCCGGCATCGCTCTCACCCATGTCCAAGCTCGCACTAACTAGGCGAGCCCGGCGCTCTTAGCCAGGCGCGCAGCGAGTCACGTGGTCAGGCGGTAACCCAGCTACGGAAAGCGCATGCGCCAAGCCGGCGGTGAAGCTCGGCGCGGCGAGTCACGTGATGCGTTTCCAAGGCTACAGCGCAGCTGCTGTCAAATGAAGGTCAAATTGCGGGCGACGGTGAAACTCAGCTCGACGCGGTTAGTAAAGCTTTCGCTTTAAAAGGAAACGTTCAATGGGACCCACGGGATGTGTTATAGAGGCTCATCACGGGGAGAAGGATGGACTTCATCTGTTTAAGAAGGGAGCAAGACGTCCTGAAGACATATTCAATGACTTATCTGCGTCGTTCTGCATAGAGAGGGCTGAAAATTTTCAAGGTAATAATAATATTTGGGGTTTTACGTGCCAAAACCACTTTCTGATTATGAGGCGCGCCATAGTGGAGAACTCCGGAAATTTTGACCACCTGGGGTTCTTTAACGTGCACCTAAATCTAAGCACACGGGTGTTTTCGCATTTCGCCCCCATCGAAATGCGGCCGCCGTGGCCGGGATTCGATCCCGCGACCTTGTGCTTAACAGCCCAACACCATAGCCACTGAGCAACCACGGCGGGTAATTTTCAAGGTAAGGAATTAAATAGGAAATGAAAGACCAAACAGTCGCACTTCTCTTTTTCTGCCCATTGCCAATGGAAATATCATTAGGTGACATAAAAACAATAAAGGGGACTTGTAACCAACGCTGTATGTAGCCGAATCATCGACGTCGGGTGGCTGCCTTAGCGTATGCCAGCGACTCGCTTGAGCCCATGAAGCCTCTGTGACGATGACGCCGCAACGTGATCGACAACGCGGCGCCAGAGTAGCTTGTGGTCCAAGATAATGCCAAGAAATCGCACGTTAGTAACTTGTCGAATCTTGTACCCATTGAAATTCAGCTATACCACCCAGCTCTGATGTCACCCTCAGATAGTCAATACCAGCGCTTGGAAACTATACACAGAAAAGGTCTTCGCCTATGCTTAGGAGTCCCTCAGCTGGCATAGAACCAAAAAAAAAAGAAGAAAGCGCTCTACGAAGCTGAATCACTACCTCTGCGACTTCACGCTTCCCAGACTCTCATGAACCAACTACTATGTCTGAGTGAGTCTTCGCCAGGCAAAGCCATCTTATGACGTGTAGGCAACAGGCCGCGCTCACATTTTTATGCAGTGCTGAACACGCTTCGAGACATAGGGTTACGCTGCTCGAGACAAAGAGAAAATAATATACCCATCCTGCAAATTCGAGAATATAACATGCAATTAAGTGTACCACGATTGCAGTCGAAGAGGTGCATTCCAGCTGCAGAAGTCAAGTCACTAGTTCTGGAACATTTGAACACGACTTACTCGAATCACATTCAAATAAACACAGATGGCTCTGTCAAAGTAGACGAAGATCGCCGCGCAGTTGGATTTTATATTCCCTCTCTGAGATGTGCGTGGTCTGGCCGTCTCGACTGTACAGCTTTGTCGACAATCGCTGAAAACGTGGCAATAGCTGCTGCTCTGCGCAAACTAAAGACATTGAATCCATGAAATGTGGTCCTCCTTACGGACTCAAAGGACGCGTTGCAACAACTATACCGTGGCCTACCCTCCATCAAGTTCCCACGCAAATCACCAGCCCTCGGGAAAGAACTCGGCAACAAAGGTTTCACGGTATTGTTTCAATGAATTCCATCCCACATTAGCATTATTGGCAACGAAAAAATTGATGCTCTTACATACGCAGTGCTCCATCATCCTCCCAAAGTCAAGGGTCCAAAGAGCAATCAAGTTAAGAAATCTGACATTCGAAATTCCTTAGGGTCACTTTGGGTTCCACCACATATACCATGCGTAACCAAGAGATTTCGTCAAGAGGAAGCCTCACTTCTACATCGAATAAGGACAGGATCTGCTAGTACACCAGCATGATTGTTTAAGACGGGGCGCACCAATTCTACTATATGTACGACAAAAGGCGAGACAGGAGACATTGAATACTTTCTGTGGTCGTGCCCAAAATTCCGAGACGAAAGAGACGCTCTCCTGAAAAATCTGCAACAGACGTCCCTTCCACATACGTGCCTGCAACACCTGCCGAAGGATAGAAAGTTGGGCGAGTTGGTACGCTAACATATTCTTGGATTGTAGCGAGAAGTGACACACACAGACTGGAAGAAGACTCGTCTCGTTTTCTTCTAGTCTGTGTGTGTGTCACATGGCGCTACAATCAAAGAATATGTTCCCCGAAGAACTTATAGACTGCAAATAAACTTCCCGTCTCCTCATCGGATGTTTCAGAGAGACTTGTCTGATGGACATGTGGTGAAACACCACAGTGATGTTATAAGAGAGGCTCGGGCGGAGCAATTGATGGCCTTAATCACCAGGCTAAACACCACTTAAACACCACCACCACCAATAAAGTGGAGAGAATGCTAATGCTCAAGACCAGAAAAATCAAAAACAGAAGACAGTTCTGATATTGCGCAGACTTCAGTAGCTATACATCATAAAGGTCTCAATAGTAATCATTCTGTAAGGACGATAACGAACGTGCACACCCCGGGGCAGCAGCATCGGCAGCATCAAGCGCGCAGCAGAAGCTCGAGCTCGGGGACTGTGCTCGATGCATCGTAGAACCGGTGGTCGCTACGAACCCCAATAAACCTCCTTTATAATTCCATTAATTATTTGCATCAACATCATTATTATGATCGACATCAGCATGACGTTTGTTTACGTGAACACAGCGCGAACTGGTCCGCTCAGAATTCGAGCTCGGAGAGCGCGATGCCACAGCGTTTGCATGCACTTGCTCCTATACGACAGAAATCGCAATCGAGACTGTATAACAGAGAGTACTAACAGCTTGTTAGGTTCTTCACAGCTGGCCGCGCACAGCCTGCCCAACCCCTCCGCATTTGCATGCACCTTTTAAATAGGTTGCGCTGTATTAAGCTACACTATTCATGCCGTGTCCATGCCCATGCCCAGTTGAAATCAGGAAAAAGAAATGGGCATGGGCAGGCCATGTAATGAGGAAGGAAGGTAACCGGTGGTCATTAAGGGTTACGGACTGGACTCCAAGAGAATGTAAGCGTAGTAGGGGGCGGCAGAAAGTTAGGTGGACGGATGAGATTAAGAAGTTTGTAGGGACAACATGGCCACAATTAACACATGACCGGGGTAGTTAGCAAAGTATGGGAGAGGCCTTTGTCCTGCAGTGGGCGTAGCCAGGCTGATGATGATGATGATGATTCATGCAGTCGGGATGGCGTACGACCTTATGCTATATAGCTGACCATGACCGGCTTGCATTTACATGTATAGCCCATTGCTCCAGCTTTAGGAATATAAACACTAGCACTTTTCAAAGCAGTTCAATCGCAGTCCAATGTTGGGAAAGGTTTGTCCCGCTGCAAGTTGTCCTCCCTATGATCATAGGATGTCAGGTATAATCGCGAGAAACGCACGCCGCATACCGCGTGCGCTAAGCCATCCTCTAGCGGAGAAAATCAGTCTAACTCCAAATAGCGCCATTCTTGCGGATCTGGAACGATGGTCAGTAGGCCACTTCATGAAGAAAGAGGGATACGAAATAATTGTACTGTGGTCAAGCCACCACAAGCGCGTACCGCCTACTCGGCCATCCCTCTCGCCTAATAAGACGCGCTCAAATAGGACAAGAATCCTGACACGAACATCAGATGCCATTTTCTTTTCCAGAGAACAGAAAATCGTATCGCCGTGCTCCGAACAGGCCCCGTTCGCCCGCAGGCGTGGCATAGAGCAAAACGCGCGTGGCGCGCTGACGGACTTGACAGCAGCGCGAGCCAATTACGCCGCTTCATCTTTCCTTCATTATTTTCGAGCTTCACAATGGCAGCCATAATTAGAGCCCCGGCGCACACGCGGCCTCCGCTACGGGCTGCCGAGCTCCTCCGAGCGCGGCCGTCACCGAACGGCCGTGTCATTAAGGCGTGCACATTGTGCGCCCGGCTCGCACAATAAGGCGCGTAATTAGAGGAGTAATTATACGTCTAAAAGAGTCACATTTCCTTATTTTGTAAAAACAAAACGAGCCCCCCGTCCTCCCCTTTCCGCTACCCCACCTCCGTGCCCCCCCGTGCTGCCCTGCGAGGGCAGAGGACAAGCACTGAATGCGACGTGAGCGCGTCGCGTCCGGCGGTGCGCCCTTGTTTCTTTCTTTTCTTTTCTTGGCACTATTCTATCACTCTTTATTGTTTTACTATTTTGTTTCTTTTGTCTCTGTGGGCAGGGCCGTTCGTTTGCGCCGTTTCACTGCTGAAGCTTTCGCCCGCATCTCTTGACAAAGCAATTTCACTGGCGCGCGCACGCGACGAAAATAACGAGGCGGGGCGGCGCGCGAGCTGCTTTCTCCCTATCTTGCGGCGGCCGTCACTTTACCCTCTTTTGTTCCGACTTGACGCGGGAATCCCAAACCAGCAGCACCGGCTCTCTTTTCTTGTCCCTTCCATACTCCGCCGTTTCTTTTACCCACCTTCTGTCACTCCGCCTGCAGAATGCTCGGAGCCCGTGAAGGAGCTGGTCGTCACCGTGTTTCAGCACCCTGAACCCAAAGGCCTCGCACGCAGGCACGCAAACGAGCCACAAATGTGCTGGAAGAAACAAACGCGCACGCAGGCACGCTTCTCACCAAAAATGCATAAACGCGCGACAACTGCCCCCCCCCCCACCCTCCCTCCCCCTCCTTCTTTCTCTCTCTCTCTCTAGCTATCTCTCGCTCTCTTTCGCTCGCTCTCTCTCTTTCTCTCCCACACACATACACACACACATTCCCACTTACGCACACACGTACTTTTTTATTAGACACGCATGTGCGCGCACACTGGTTCACCCACATATAGTCACACATGCTATCTTTCCTTCTCTCACACACAGGCACACACACGTTCGCGCACATACTCCTTGCCGCGCCATCCCCGCCTTCATTGCTCGGACCGAGATTCCCCACTTTCGTTTGCCAAGAAGAGTTCATATGGTCCCGCACGTCATCGTGGCGTGCGTGGTGGTGACGCGAGGCATTGTTTTCCCGGACAGACCCGGTCGGACTTGCACAATCGCGACTTGATTGGATTCCTGGCGCCTCCGGACCCGTCGTCGTGCCGGCGCGCGCCGTTGTCGGGACAACAAAACAGAGCTCGGCCGGCCGCCGTGTTACCTCCTGCACCTTGGCCCTTCCCTGCCGCCGCCCACCCCCCCGTCCTGCCGTCGCCTCTCTCGAGCCATTGTTCCCGAGCGACGCCCACCCCCTCTTCCCCCTGTGTCGCGCAGTGTGCCGTGTCTTTCTCTCGCTCTTACTCCGAGGCGCGCGACTTCCTTTGCTGCGAATTGAGTGGCTTCTCGGAGCGAAAGGTGACACACGCAGGAAGGTCTTAATTTCCGCCTTGCCGGTGTGGCGCGGAGACGTCTAATTTATTCCTGCCTATTCTATCCATTCCTTTCCTGTGTGATTGCCGTCATTGTTTTGCTCGTGATCGCCCATCTTCAGGTGGCGCACCTCTAATTTCTTTGCTTCCTTGCGTGCAGGCAAAGAAACGGCTCCGAAAACCAGGGGGAAAATAATTAGTGCACGACGGTACCCACGGCACAATAGTAGCTCGATGTCTCAGGGCGGCTTTACAAGCCCTCGCCGAAATAGCAGTTCGCTGAGAAGGGATCTCGTATCATTTGATACGCCGCCATCAGTATCGTAGTAATTGTGGTCATAGAGTTGGATTCACATGTACAAGAAAGACGACAGGACGTGTGCTGACTATCAACTGATTTTATATTAGTGGAGCACGGGTACATATACCGGCAGAACGAGAAGTTATCGCACGCGCAAGCCAACGTTTTCCAGATAGGCAATTTCTCATCTGCTCAGTGTAATCGATGGGTCGCTGATGCTGTTAACATACTCTTTTGCAATCAAGCTTGTCGCTATAATTTCTCGCGTATCCTTATTCGTATTTCTATGCATGATGGATCCATTCTTAAACAGTGGTTTACGCCCGCAATCGTCACAGTGCACGGACCCATGCCTATCTCGATAACAGTTCAGTTTTTGCTTATGCTCCCTGAACCTGTCACTGAGGCATCTACCTGTCTGCCTTATGCACACTTTCCCGTACGAGAAAAGGACGCGATATACGACACTTTGTGCGCAGTGCGCAAACGGCGGCTGGTGATTCTTCGCTCATCCTCCGCCAGTCTTTCTAAACGGATCGGTGGCCTTACATATATGCTTGATAGCTTTTGCGGAGCTGAAAATACGACGTGCACTTTCATTTTTTAGGGCCACGTTCTTTAAACAATGTGATACCCCATGCATGTAAGGTATAACCAGCTTCTTTCTGCTTTCATGAATGCGCTTACACGTGCCACCTGGTTCCCTTAGTTCTCTTTTTTTTTTCAGTGCATTTTCCGTTACTGACTAAAGTACGTAAACACGGCACTCCGCTTCCAGCCGCCGCTCTTTCTGTCTCAGAAACCTTCCAGGCATCCGGTAGGGGCATGATCTGCGGATCGCATTCACAAAACATAGGCTCGCATCACCAGCTTTGAATGTGACGAGGCATGCGGAAGCAGCATTTTTTTTTCCCCCGAGTGTAACATTCCCAACAACAATGATTGGCGATCAAAATTAATTTGATGTATAAATACCGGATGGCGTTATTATAAGTAACTCATGCGTAATCACTAGATTGTAAGACATTCATTAAACATGGCAACCACGTCATTCACTATTTTAGTGTTATTCGAATTGAATTCATACAGTACTAAGTAGTCGTCCACATACTTGAAGTTTCTTAAAATCTTTAGCGTCACGAGTTTTTTTTTATTTTTAATGTCTGTCATGGCGGGCGAGGAAGGGGCTATGCATGACCCGATACAAACGCCTTCCTTCTGAAGATAGATGAGCCCATCACATTCAACATAGGTTGACCTTAGGTAAAAAGCTAGAAGCTCTAGGAACCCGCTGGATGAAATGCCTGTTTGCAAGTTTGGAACTCGATTACGCCATGGGCATCTGTGCAAGTTTCATTACATCGCAATAGGGCAGTTTGAGGCGTGGAGTAGCACAAATCGTTAACGATGGTAGAGCAGGCTCACATTGCTTTCTTTTGATTGTTCCTTAGGTACTCCACTACCTCATTTGAGCTTCTCACCAGGAAAGGGGCGTCAGTTCGGAACAGGCTAAGCTTAACTTGCAGAAACCTTGCTAGCGCATTCTGCCATGCACTTCTTTCGAAAGCAATCACTCCGAATGGCCTTTCTAATTTGTGAGTCTTCACAGAAAACATGGCTTTTAAATGAAGGTCCACACTATTTACAAAACATTTCGCAATTTGGGAAAGGTTAAATATAGAGCAGAACCTTCTTACTTCCGCTTTGACTTTCTGCAGCGAGACCTTTTCGAGAAATTGCTATTGAGAAATTGCTATATGAAAAATTGCCTGTCAAATGTTGGCTTGCACGTGCGATTATTTCTACTTGTTTTGTCGGTATGTACCAAATGTGTATGTAAGTAATATGCTTTTCTGAAATAAAATCAGTTAATAGTTAGCACACGTCCTGTCATCTTTCTTGTCCGTATGAATCCAGCGCTGTGACCTCAATTAAAGCAACGAACCAACTAGTCTAAAAATCTTCACTCTAGCAGTATAGAGATTTGGCTTCATTTGTCAGTCGCCCTCGTTTCTTTATCAGATGGCATTTTAGTGAACCACGGCATTGGTGCGCCTTGACTTAGGCACGCCGGATATTATATCCGAAGCAAGTGAGTGATGGTTACGAACCAAGATTTAGCGGCACAGGCTGTGTGAGTATACCATCTGATCTCTCACCTGACCATCCGGCTTGAAGGTGCGGTGACATAACTAAAACGTAGCTGAAGAGTCTTCATTTACTGCAACGCCTGTCAGTAGTGGAGATGGAGAGAAGAAGGAAACGATAAAGTCAGGTTAGTTAGGCAGAGCAAGAACTCGTGTCTGCAACCCTACGCTAGATTAGACAAGTGAAGTACGAACCTTCGCTTCTAAGGGAGCGTATCCTGCTTTGCCACTAATGCAGAAACTGGTTCTTTTTACAGCGAGGCTGTTAGCCTCTAGTTGGTAGCAATTTTTCGCGTCTGTCAGAAAAAAGAACATAAGAAGAAGGAGAATTGAGAAAAAGTGCATATCTTCTGTGGAATCAAGCATACAACACATAGTTCAGTGCTCATTTCAATGAAGGAAAGCCAAAACAAGCGTCAAAACCGCATGATGGATGATAAGGCACCTGTGAAAAATGCACGTTCATTCTCCCTGCATGTGTTTTCCGCTAAAGATTATGGTTGCATAAACTGCTTCGGTGGGAAAGGGACAACATCAGCATACGAATAAGTGAGGGACGTCGCTAAACTTCATATAGACTATTTTACCTAAGGCAGCTGGGCGCCGCCATATGCATCATACTAGCGCCACCTGTCGGCTTTCACCGGAAGCGTCATTGCCGCGCCATGCTGGGCTGTTAACTGCGCCGGCAGTGCCTTTTGGCAACGTGTTCGTATGAGGTGTGCCGACGTTTGTGTCTGTGAATTCCTGCGGAATTTTTGTTAGCGCGTTACACACGCATCTTTCTGCTCGCGAAGTCTTCATCGCTGCTAGCAAATGGCCACAGTGGCCACAACGAACAGAAGCACGCAACCAGGAGCCAGCGGGCCCATCACATTGTCGGCTGGGGATACGATCGACATCGGTGAGTGTGTGCGCTCAACTCGCAATGTTTTGCGCGTCAATTTCGCGTAGAATAAACAATGCATGCTGTCTTTCATCGTTCGCTGTGTCCGTGATCGCGCAGCCAGCAATTACATACAGGTGCGTCTGTGAGTTGTACTTTGAACGGGAGTGTTAGCAGCAGCTGTCAGCTCGCACGTTTGTGGCGGCGCGGACACCGCATCTTCCCATCGCTCGCTATCCTGCTATGAACGATATCTTATCGCATGACTGGTCTGTAACCAAGCTGCTTAGGATCGCTTCGCGGCGGTGTCCTACCGAAATCTTCGCTCTCTGTCGCAAGTGCTTTCCGCTCAGACATGTGCGGAACGACGCAGTTTGTACTGATCTGCGATCGCGGAAAGCCGTCTATCAGTCCTAATAATCCGCCCGCATCACTGGCGTGCTACGAAGCCTCATCTCGCGTAATAAATGGAAACGATGTGGGAACGAAGCGATATCTACCGTCTCAGAAAAACGAGCACTCCGCGGTAGCGCAGTGGCTATGGTGTTGCGCTGTTGGACTTAAGGCCGGCCGCAGCGTCCACTGCCGTGCGTTGTGTTCACACTAAAGGAGCCGAGCTGGTCAAAGTAATCTGGAGTACCCCACTACAAACAGCATTTAATGTTTTAATGAAGGGAATGTAGGGACGTTGCAGTCTGAGCCACGGGCATGACAATGTCGCCTCCAAGTGCATCTCCCAGTTTTTTTTAAAATTAATTTATGGGGTTTTACGTGCCAAAACCACTCTGATTATTCTGATTATGAGGCACGCCGTAGTGGAGGACTCCGGAAATTTCGACCACCCGGGTTTCTTTAACGTGCACCTAAATCTAAGTACACGGGTGTTTTCGCATTCCGCCCCCATGGAAATGCGGCCGCCGTGGCCGGGATTCGAACCCGCGACCTCATGCTCAGCAGCCTAACACCATAGCCACTGAGCAACCACGGCGGGTTATCTCGCAGTTTAACACATATGCGATCGATGATCTGTATTCTTCCATCGCATGTTCCCATTCTATTTGATAACCCACCCTGGTGGCGTAGCGCGTTGCGCCATGGCGTTGCGCTACTAAGCCCGGGGACGCTTGATCAATTCTCGGCCGCGGCGGCCGCATTTCGATGGGGGTGAAATGCTAAAATGCCCGTGTACTGTGCATCGGGTGCACGTTAAACAAACCCAAGTGGTCAAAATTAATCCTGAGTCGTTCTCTACTGCGTGCCTTGCAATTAAATCGTGGTTTTGGCACGTAAACCCTCAGAATATAATTTTTAATCATTGTATTTGTTGCTGCAGTATATGTAAATATTGTGCGCAAGGAAGCTTGATTAGTTATTCTTACAGCGTTCTAGTTTTAGCCTGCTTATTCACTCACTGATTGATGTCACCTATTTTTCAGATGGAGTGACTTACGTGCACCCAATGTTTGTCAACAGCTGGGTGGACGATGTCAAGGCATGGCCAAGTGTGTCTAGTGCCCACATTGTGTGCTACCTCATCAAGAGCAAGGCGTGTGACCTCAAAGAAGCTGAGGCATACAAAAGCCTAGACTCCTACAATTTTGTACAGAGTGGCTGGGTGGGCCAGGTGCTTTGTCACAATGTTAACGCAGACTTAGTGTACCTCAAGGCGGATGTTCGACCATCGCAGGCCATAAATCAAAAGCCTTGGACAGCATGGGCTTGCGTAAGGCACACCGGACAGGTGATCACTGCTGGTTGCTCGTGTATGGCTGGGAAAGCAAGGGTTTGCAGCCATGTTGGTGCAATACTGTGGAAAGTCGATATGGCTGTGGCCTCGGGAATGACCGGCACATCATGTACTGACCGAACAGCTCAGTGGAACAGGGGAACAAAGAGGAATGTGGAACCTGTCCTGCTTGAAGATATGGACTTTAAGCTGCAAAAACGAACTGTGGACTCCGAAAACAAGGCCCCAAAACCCACACGAAAGTTTCATCACTTCGGAAATGATGTAGAGCTGATGAACCACATTGGGAGGAAACCATTTTCAGATCTCTTCAACATTCCTGGTGAGGGCACATTTCTTCCAACATGAAATGAGTGCAGTTGTGTTAAGTGAAATGCCTTAAAATTACAGCGGCGGTTGTTCCTTTGAAACCCTACATTTTTTTTTGCCACGTATGGCATCAGTATGTTTTTTGGCATCGACACGCATACGTTAGGAGACTGACGGGTTATTTGTTGCCATTTATTTAACATAATGGTAATGCAGATTGCGATAGGTGTTGGTGCCTGTCAAATACAGTAGATATCATGTTTGGTTATTGCACATCATTATATATACAAGTGGTGTTAGCCGGCAGTGCAGTGTGAATTGTGTGTAATTGCTTTATATCTTGCAGGTACCTTGCTTCATAGTACATTGAATGCGGCTGCTTGGGACCCACGTGCTACTGATCTGCCAAGCCAGCCTCGCCACTCACATGCAGACCCTTCGGAACTCCCAAAAGGCTGCGACCCTTGCAGAGTATTTTATCAAAAGTTTGTTGTGCTTTCGAATGAAGGACGGGCTTCCCTTGAATTTGCCACTAGGGAACAGGGGTGCCCGCTATGGCGCATGGCCAGGCGCCTTCGCATAACTGCATCAAATGTGAAGCGGGTTCCTAAAAGGGAAAGCACTGATCCTTCGAAAGCTGTTTCTGCGCTTTCAAATTCAGGCTTTACCGGTAATGCTGCCACAAAGCATGGGCTGAAGTATGAAGCCATTGCAAGAGTAGCATTTACGAGGAAGACTGGTTTGGCTGTAGCGCAGTCGGGTATGGTAGTGAGCAGTACACATCCTTGGCTGTCTGCAAGCCCTGATGGCATCTGTGCTGATGATGCTCTAGTTGAGATCAAGTGTCCCACAGTTTCAGATTGCACGGTATTAATTGAAAAGGGAAAATATGATGTTAAGCTTGTGAATGGGGAACCTATGCTTTGTCCAGGTGGCAAAAATGGTTACTATGACCAAGTGCAGTTTACCATGTTTTGCTGTGGCAAAAGCACCTGCTATTTTTATGTGTGGTCGGCTGAAAGTGATGTCATTGTAAATGTGCCTATTGACACACGGTACATTGAACAGAACTTGAAGAGGCTCAAAACATTCTACTTTTTGCATCTCCTGCCTCACCTTGAGGACCTACATTATAAGAAAAAGCTGGCTATGTGCAAAAAGTATGACGAGATTTGCAATTTGTGATGAGCAAGTGAAATTTTATTTGTTCATAATGTCTGCTTCATTGGAGCCATCCAAGTATATTGAATGAATAAAAAAACATTCAACCACATTTTAACACCTTGGCTTCAAATCACTTCCATAAGCTTCACAGGTACGAAACCAGTGAGGTTACAAAAAAATTGGCAGTGGCTTAGCTCAGCTATGCCAGTATATACGTAGCAAAAGCTAAGGCATAGCATGGTTAGCCTTGGTTAATCTTGATTGCAAGTCCAGGCCAATAAAGCTTTCGCTTTAAAACGGCATTAGTGAAGTTTACCCTACTCGCTTCTCAGAGTGCTTAAGGCTAAATTAAAGTACACACGGGACATTTATGCTTTTGTCTGTTCGTTGATGAGCGGGCGTTTAAGGTTACAGAGTCCTGCACAAACAAGGACAATTTTGCTGGCATACTTTCTTGACTTGATGGGCAGTACTTGCTTGAAAATTCTGTATGTCTTGATTCGGTTGATTGCCCGCTCAACATGAATTCGTAGCGATGCGATGCGCCTAGTTTCGGTGACTTCACTTTCAGGTAGCTGATCCTTTCCTGAGAAAAAAAAGATGAAGAGGCAGTCATGTACATGTAATTACTGTGTAGCTCTTAAGTTTATGGAGGTTATGAAAATACTATTGTGGACACCTACCTTTTGTAAATGCAGGCCTGTTCATTTTAATCCCTTGAGCCTCAAGATAAGGGTCAAGCTTGAAACCACGGTCTGCCATTATCTCATCACCTGGAAGGAGGTACTCTTCTACTCCACATGTCTTTACAATGTATTTGTCTGATGCCCTGCCTCCATACACATCTGACACAAACATTATAAATCCATTTGGTGCTATGACGGTAAGAAATTTCATCGTGTTTGCACCCTTGTATTGGCTGTAACTTTGGGATCTGGCCATCAGTTTCCGTGGCCTTTGCATTAGTGCTTCAGTGCAGTCGAATATGCATGTTGTATGACTGTACTCGCTGTTTCTGAAACTCTCGGGCATGCTTGCCCGCAACCTTGAGCGGGGAAGCCACACAACAACTTCTTGCATGATCTTCACCAGGTCGTCCAGCACTCTCGAAAATGTTCTAGAAACATAAGCTACAGAGACCTCGAACCGTCTTGCTAAATCTCCACAAAGGAGGCCAAGTCTAAGCCTCATGAGTGTCAATAACAGCTGGTCTTCGATGGTCAAGAGCTTGCGAATTGTCTTGTCTTGAGTCTTCAGTGCTGACACGAGCTTGTCAAATGCAGCCACAGAAATGCCAGTGTAAAAAAGAATGTCATCACTGGTCAGTGTTCGATAGGATATAGTTCTCATGGTCATAGAAAGTCTTGTGCTGGTGTAGGAATGGTCAGCTGGTGGCAGTTCCCATTGTGTGGAGCTATCTTTCATCACCTACAAGAAAGCGGAAAGGCATGTCATAATGTAGAACACGTTAACATTACAAAATATTACCTTTGTATTTTTCCTTGTCATGATGTCCTCGGTTTTGCTTACGTGAATCTGACAAAATGACAGTTTTGTGAGAAACTTAAACACGTCATCTGGCAACTCAAATAATCTGTGTGCATACTTACGTCAACTTCGTGATCTGATATTAAGCTCCCACAAACTTCATTTTCTGCAACACTGCTGTCTGGAGTAGCTACACCATAAGTGAAAGCCTGTAAACAAAGCACAGCAGCAATCATCACTGCAGTGTCACACAGGAAGTAGACATGATCATGTGGAGAGGACAGTGCCTGTACACTCACATCTGGTGCCTTATCCAATGTACATCTGACTAGTGAATTTCCAATGTGAAGGGAAACCTGCAGAAGAAATTGGCAGCTCAGTTCCACTTGAAGCAGCATATGAAAAAGCCTAAATTGTCCTGACCACTCACATCTGGTTCACAAACTGTGCCAGAGCTGGGAAACGTATCTTCATTGCACTGAGCCTATGAAAGGAGAAACCATGTGAATGTGTGTACTTCTTAAACAGGCACCGTGTTCAGAAGCCTAGACTGGCTGTGTGAGCACTTACATCTTCATTCCCCAAAACATTGTTGAATGATGTGGTTTCCATGTGTGCTGCAGCCTGTTGAAGTTGAGTTATCTTTAAATATGACAATATAAGGAGGCAGAAGAATTTGCATGACTGCTTACTCTTTCATAATGTGTAAAGAATTGAACAGCACTTATGCCAGTAAGTGGTGCAGGAGGTCACTTACAGCTGGTTCACTTTCAAATGCATCAGTGAACACTGCAGGTTCACTGTGGGAAGTCTCCTGTTGAGAGAATGATAGCAACAGTTGGCATGGTTTCATCGTGTCTGGTGTACCTGTAAGCTTAAGCTGTTGGCATGATTGCTTACTTCTGTTTCCTGACATGCACAAGTTCCATCTAGAATTGTCTTGGCACTATCTCCAACCTGGTATGTGTAGGACACATAACAGTGAGCACATATTCTCAGTGATAGTATGTCAAGACAGTGAATGCCTACTCACATATTCCAAACTGTCCAAAAGAGAGGTGAATGTGGAAGCTTGTGCATCATAAGTGACCTGTAAAACACATCAATAGCTTTAAACCTGTTGCATTGACAGAACTTCCGCTGGCCTACATAGTTATGAACACTTCACAGCGCAGGAAAGACCTAGTTGGGGCATTTCAAGTAAGTGAAGTTATTTGTAGGCAAAACATCAACTAGCTAAGTTCTTGTTCTCAAAGACAAGCTTGTTTAACAAACGAAATATGTTCCCCTAGTGTGGTACGCAGCATACTTAAATCTTTCTCGTGACTAATTGGCTACATTGTTCTTATAACGACACACACTGGCTATTTTCCATAGTTCAATTCACTGGTATGTCCAAATTCTGACAAATTAGACCAAAGAAAAGCCTTACACTCTGCGAAGGAACCTGACGTGACTCTTCATCTCGTGTGTCTCTGCTCGTTTTTCTCTGGAATGAAAATAAATCATTATCAGCCACACAGTGACAACAATCTCTACACTTGCCTTCCGCTTAGTTGGTGCTGGCGTATTTTCGTCACGGTTCAGGCGTCTGCGCCCAAAGATAACCTGGAATATTACGAAGCTTTTTTATTATCGCAGCTAAAGATTTGTGGGTTTTATGTGCCAAAGCCATTTACAAAATTATGAAACGCACTGCAGTAGAGACGAACTTATTAATTCTGACAACGCGAAGTTCTCAGACCACCCAAGCATTAGTACGGGAGCGTTTTTGCGGTTTGCCTCCATAGAAATGTCGCCGCCTCGGCTGCGTATCGGCACCGCGACTTCGGCCTTGGCAGTGAAACGCCTTAACCGCTAGGCCACCGCAGCAAATCTATTATCGCAGCCAGGAACGGAGGCTTCGATTCAGCAACAATTGCTGATAGAGCGCCACGGACAAGCGAAGCGACGAAGATGTAAAAAGTTAACGTCTCACCAGTTAGATATGTCCGCACCGATAGCATGAAGCCTAGCTCAATTGTAACATTTCACAGCACCACTATCGAGCATGAAACTGCGGCACGTTTCATATTCAGGTTCCGCAGAAATCGAGGGGCAGAAATAGCTACAAGCTACGGTACATGACTTCAAAGCTTTTTCACTAGAGCTGTAAAGGCCCAAAGTCTAAGGCACTAATACGAAATGCGGTGCTTTAGAACGGGTCAGGTAGCGATGAACAAGTGTTCACTTACCTTTCGCTGGTAACCCAAGTTCAGCATCGGCAGCGGGTTTTGTTCCGTGCGTTTTCCATCAACGAAATGCGCAGAACACACACGTGAATTTCTGTTTGGCACGAAGTCTTTCCTGTTTATCAGAGAAGTCCACTGACGACCCAAGTCGACGTTCGCGGGGAAGCGGTGCAACAGAAACATATCGCAACCACATTGCTCCTTCTTCACAGCGTGTTTTTCGCACAAGCTATCCGCGATATTCTTTCGTTTTCGCTGGTTGTTGCCACAACCCACCACTACACAGTGCTGACCGGACGACGTAGGCGCGGTGAAAGGCATTTCTACTGTTAACCAGCGCACGCAAAAAGGAGAAAACACATTGAAACAGGCACGCGTCAGCTTCTGTCGAGCAAATTTAACAGCCCAATGCAAGAGGGCCACTCTGGGTTACCGGAAACGGAAACGGCGAATCGAACGCAGCGCTCCTGGTTCGAGAGTATCCCCGCTCTCTCCGTAAAATCGTGTATATAAAAGGGAGACCGGCCTAGCAACTCATTCAGTTTATTGCAAGACCGCTATGGGTAGACCATGCAAAGTTAAGACTCCCGAAGAGCAGCGTGAGTACGATGAGCGTGGAAGAGTGCAAAATCGTAATGCTCAACAACGGTGTCGTGCTAGGCAGAACGGTAAAACATTTCATAACCCCTTTGACGGCATTTGATTGACTTTCTAGCAGCTTCGCTGGCCATTCACTTTCGCAGGGTTGGGATGGCGAGTCAATTCTTTTTCTAGTAGGTTCTCATCTATTAAGGTACTTAAATGCAGTAGAATGGCGTCTCAATTGCAGACATACTCTCATTCCTTCAATATTAAAGTTCATTCCAAATAACAGGCATTGTGCTTGCATTTTTTATTGTGTAACGTTCACATGCAAAGGGGTAGCCAACACCACTTACATGTGTAGACATATGTTGACGATGATGTAGTAGTATCGTCCTTATGAAATTGTATTTTGCAAGGACTGCTGTCCCCAATAGAGTCATTCAAAGCTTATTTGCTTTGTCAATCCCTCGTTAGAGGCACTAAGGATTGAAAGGAAGGTGTTCAGCTGTAGAACGTAAGCGTAATTGCTATTACGAAAACGGTCTTCTATAACAGGCCTTGGCTTGTCAGACTATTGTCACTAACGCCTAAAGTACGCCTTTGTCGTTGTAAATGCTGTGAAATAGCGTTACCTAATTGTCAGCTTACGAAAACCACCTTCCGCATATTATACTGCTTTTTGAAACTGGGATGATAAGCACCGAAAAATGCTTTACTGGTTCTCAATTTTGCCTCACATATCACAGTATGCTGAGCGCAGTCTATCATCACCACAGCGCCAAATCTTTGACGCCGGTGTTACATCATTGAAACGAACTGCGGTTAGGTTATCGTATCATTTTTTCAATGTTGGGAGCATTTAAATACAGCCGATGTGTTGGTGTGAGGTTATGCATGTTAAAATTGCGTCACAATCCAATGCTGCAGTGCACAATTCATGCTTTCACTTCCAGCGTCATCTTCGAGATTGCATCGAAGTCGAGCGTACGCTTATTGTTATCGCGGTTTTTATGCTGCAAAGCGGAATTGTGTACTGTTCAATCTATAGGTATTATTTTCTGCTAAGCCCCTACAGTCTCAGTTGAAAAGGTTAACTACGGCTGTCGATCGCCCTTTACCATTCAAATGGCCTGCTCGGCACACTCGGGCAATTTTGAATACCTTGTATCGCGACAGCTTCCTCATAGCCAATGTCATTGGGGGGCCTCGATTTGGGATGGCGCCTTTCGCAAGACCAGCAGCTGGTGACAGCTATCGGCGAGCAGACGCGCCTATACGAGGAGCAACCGAACAAGCAATAGAATTGGTCACAGTATGTACAGCGGCTTGACGGGGGTGACAGCTCCGAAAGAGGACAATCGAAGCAGCTCGACCGCCTGGCGACGAGTAGAACAAATTCCGTTCGCTGCCGTTCTTCTCGGACTGGACGAGTCGCTGGTCGCAAAGGAAAGCGAGACGTACAGATAGAAAGGGGTGGAAGAGGGAAGGCGTGTACATGGCAACCGCTCTTGTATACCCCCCTAATAACAGCCGGATCAGAACGGCACCGCTCCGGTGCGTGGGACAGAGTCTGGCCTCTGAATAATGGATGCGGGCTTCATATTGTCCTCCGCCTGCGTGCATGCGCGTGCAGTCGGTTCGAACCACTCGTCTTGCCGGCCCTTTTTCCCCTACGTGTCCACCGTGCAAGAAGCCCACACCCCGCGCCATGCACGTTCGCGCTGGCTTTATATAGCCTCGTTTAACCGCGCATACTGCCACCTCTGTCGCTTCCTGATAGCGTGCAGCCATGTTCACTGTACAATCACAATGCTTGGCTTTCTTCCGTGCGCTGCCTGCCTTAGGAAGCTGGCTCCGAGTTATTTTTTCGAACATCGAAGTATTGCCATTGTTTCCGGCTTTATTGACTCGGGGTTTTTTATTCAGACAGACGCGTCCGAATGGTCGGTTAATAAGAGCAGTGAGGAATTGCGCTTGCAGTGTGTAGACACAAACAGTTGTCCCTTACTGTTGTGTCCCGGTTATCTAACGTAAATGGCGTCCAAAGTGTCTTAACCATGTCCCTTAAGTACACCAACACGTGTGAGATAAGCGAAAACGGGACCTCCTCGAGGCAAGCATGTCCACTCGTCGCATGCCCTATTCTACACATGGGAAAAAGTAACCACCCGTTCCCCTTTACGTATCAACCCCTAAGGAAGACCACTGATGGTTTCAAGACCATCAATCGCCATCACGCTACTCGGCGTTTCTGTGCCGCCGCGATCTCTCCCCTTGTCTCCGGCTACAGTCACAGTTCCTTACGCGAAGGGTAACAGCCGACTCTGTCTGCAGTCGCACTGCACGACTGCATAACGTGGACAGGGACCTTCATGCGGTCGGGGCCACGCCCCGCCTGTCTTCTTCCTTTCCCCGCCCACTCCTTCTCGGCGTGCGAGCATGCCAGAAGCGCCGGCTGCGCAGCGTGTGGCATATTGGTACCGCGTGGCGCTGCAATACGGGCGCGTGTCTATGGGCGGCACGCGCGCCCCGCAGGACAATGCGGCTCGATCGAGGAGCCGCGTCCACTCGTCCGCCGCCATCGTCCCGCCCGCAGGCTTGCCAGCCCACTGCCTCTAGGAGATTCAATTGCGGTACAATCTGTTGTTCCCGGTTGAGGCGTTGGCGTGTCGGAATGCACGGGGCTGGACGCGCGCATCCGTTCCCTCTTCTCTTCTCGTCTTCTGAACAGACCAATCGTCAGATTCTTGTGACCCTAAGAACGCTTGTGTCCTATTTTGCAATACCGACTTCTTGCGCGTCGCGAAACAACAGACTGGCTGATTGCGATTCTGAAGCTTATTGCGGCATACCTCTGGCCCCGATTCCTACTGGGGCTTAACCGATGGCATTTCTCCTGTGTCCGAAAGAGATATCCGCCCTTGTCCTTTCTATCGGTCACTCCTTACTTCCTGTATGTATGTATGTATGTATGTATGTATGTATGTATGTATGTATGTATGTATGTATGTATGTATGTATGTATGTATGTATGTATGTATGTATGTATGTATGTATGTATGTATGTATGTATGTATGTATGTATGTATGTATGTATGTATGTATGTATGTATGTATGTATGTATGTATGTATGTATGTATGTATGTATGTATGTATGTATGTATGTATGTATGTATGTATGTATGTATGTATGTATGTATGTATGTATGTATGTATGTATGTATGTATGTATGTATGTATGTATGTATGTATGTATGTATGTATGTATGTATGTATGTATGTATGTATGTATGTATGTATGTATGTATGTATGTATGTATGTATGTATGTATGTATGTATGTATGTATGTATGTATGTATGTATGTATGTATGTATGTATGTATGTATGTATGTATGTATGTATGTATGTATGTATGTATGTATGTATGTATGTATGTATGTATGTATGTATGTATGTATGTATGTATGTATGTATGTATGTATGTATGTATGTATGTATGTATGTATGTATGTATGTATGTATGTATGTATGTATGTATGTATGTATGTATGTATGTATGTATGTATGTATGTATGTATGTATGTATGTATGTATGTATGTATGTATGTATGTATGTATGTATGTATGTATGTATGTATGTATGTATGTATGTATGTATGTATGTATGTATGTATGTATGTATGTATGTATGTATGTATGTATGTATGTATGTATGTATGTATGTATGTATGTATGTATGTATGTATGTATGTATGTATGTATGTATGTATGTATGTAGCCTTTTCTGTTTGTATTCACGTTTGTTTGTCTAACATGGGCCAATTACTCCAGAACGAAGTGTCTTGCTAGTAATTTTACCTGGCTTCACAAAAAAAAAAACGCTTGCACCTTGCAGCTTCAACTGCTGAAAAAAACGGTGCCACCGCAGTACCAACGCCGAGTGCTACGAGAGGTTTTATGAAAAAATAAAGAATAAAAAGAAACGCCTTACAGACGAGCCTTATGCGATAGCTCGGGAACCAGCCGTGGTGACGTCGCGTCTTTGGTGCTAAGCCGCTAAGCCCGAGGGCACGGTATCGAATCCCAGTCGTGGCGACCGCATTTCGTTGGGGACGAAATACAAAAACGCCCCTCTACCGTGCATTAGAAGTCTGTTGAAGAACCTCAGGTGGTCAGAATTAATCCCGAGTCCCACACAAGGGCGTGCCTCATAACTACATCTAGGTTTTGGCATGTAAAAGCCCAGAATTTAATTTTTCTTTAGCTGAACGCCCACTCATCACGTCAAGAAAATGCTGTCATTAATCTTTCTTTTTTTTATCATAACCGCAAGCAAGAAACTAAATTTAGGTTATAGCTGGCATTAGAGGAGGCACGAGGTGGTAAGCACACAGGTGTAGGCGGGACCAAAATAGCCCACATCATTTAACGGCAGGAAGTAAATGGACCACGCCTTCGTGCCGTTCTGTTGCGTGACGACGACGCCTACTGAGACGGACATCAAACGCATCCTACTGGCCAGTCACGGCGATGATTGAGCGGATCTCAGAATGGTCCATGGTTCTCAGTAGAGACCCAATTGCGAGTTAGCGCAGTCCGTGCGGAATCTTGTACCGAGTCGGACAAGACCTCATTATGAGACCTGCGAAGATTGAACTGGCACTCCTTGAAAGCGCACGTTCAAGCTGAAAGAATTGCGCAATAGACGACGTGAGCCTGATTGCTCGTGGGCAGCAGATGGATGCGGGGAAGAAGGTGCGCGTGGCTTCATCTTCCCACTCATACACAGTGCTGATTACTGTCACGTAAATGCCATTTTTTTCTTTTTAGTTTACATTTTTAAGGACAGCTTTTGTTTTGATTGGAGTGTCTTGCACACTGTCATCGATTCCTGCTGAGTCTTTTCTCTGATTGAAATAGGACTGGCTTGTGTACAAGTGTCTCTGCTTAACCACAAGCGCCTATGCTCAAGCGTCTCTGCTAATGCGTCTATGCTCAACTCATTGTGCATATTTTTTGACGTTGTTGTTTGACATGGTTGTTGTTCGCGAGTCTTTCTCTGGAATGCCATTTCGATGATTAATTCCTGGGGAAGACAACCTTAATTTTATTCCCAAAATGAAGGGTGTCACCCGAGGAGCCACCAGGAGGCCGGAAGTACTATTCTTGAACATTGTGACGTTGTTTCCTAAACACCGCGCAACGAGAAGAATATCCCGTCACTTAAATTACAATGAGATAGTGCTGGTGCTATTATGTCTTGCTGTCAGGTTGATTCTTTAGTAACGTTTAACTCAACTTTGTTGTGAAGGCAGAATTCGGTGGTCTGCTTGAAGAAATGTTAAGACACATAAAAAATGAGAAAAGCTTGACTTATACAGCAAGACGTAATGAACACATGGAAGGCGGGAAAGAAAGGAACATGCGTCGTGCGTCCTGAACAGGGCAGGCTGCCCAAATCAACTATCAAGCAACCGGACCTTTTGCAATCAAGCATTTGTTTCATTCTACATAAATGTCTATGGAATCTTTGCTCAAATATTGCACAGATACCTTGGTTCTCCACAAGAAATGTAGAAAGTTGCCTATCAAGAGAAGGGTCAGTCGAGGAGAGACAATCTCTCGAATGCTATTCATTGCATGCTTAGAGTGAGTGAGTGAGTGAGTGAGTGAGTGAGTGAGTGAGTGAGTGAGTGAGTGAGTGAGTGAGTGAGTGAGTGAGTGAGTGAGTGAGTGAGTGAGTGAGTGAGTGAGTGAGTGAGTGAGTGAGTGAGTGAGTGAGTGAGTGAGTGAGTGAGTGAGTGAGTGAGTGAGTGAGTGAGTGAGTGAGTGAGTGAGTGAAAACTTTATTGAGCTCTAGTAATTGTGTTGTTCTGCGGCTGGGCGGATTCATCAGGGGAGTCTTCCTCCTTGTGTCTTTCCCAGAGGTCTTCTATCGCAATAGCCGGCTGCCCTCAGTCCAGGGCTCCGCTGGCTTCTGCTCTCCGTCGTGCACGCCGCACTAGACCTAGCTGGTCTTAGCAGCGGTCGCTGGACAGCAGTTCCTCCTATTGCTCCGCACTTGGGTGTGATAGGATTGGGATGAATTCAGTTTGTTAACATGTCCATGTTATATGGTATAATGTGGGTTTCTCATTGCATCAAGGACTTTAGTCCTTATATTGGCGGCGAGGAGTTACGGAGTCGCCATCTATCGGAAGCGCCTCGCTGGCGTAGTATGAGGGATCACGTGGCGCGCTCCTCATAGGTTTTGCTGTCAGCGCTCACTGAAAACACCATGCGCGAGCTCTCCCAGACATTTCTGTAAGTACTTTCGAAACGAGAGAAGTTTCTTACTGTCTAAATAATAATCTTGGGCAAACTGAAAGCACACAATCGTTTACAGACGCTATCTCTTTACCGAATACGTACAGTGAACGCCACTGCGCGCGGTCGCCGCGATGGAGTCTCCCCAACCCGCTTCTTGCGTGAAAGGTAGGTAAACGCTGGGAGCAAACTATGTGACATATGTTCTTATAGTGTTTGTATAACTAAATGGAGTGTAATAGAACGAAGCCTCAATGCAGCGATCGCGCAGATTCGCAGCGACCGACTGCGCGTCTGCATGCTTGTCCGCGCACTATGTCGCTTTCTCCGCGCGCGCGTTTTCGCACCGTGCCATGAGCTTTAGGCCGCAGAATATGAGCATTTGACAGTATACAAGCAATCATTGTTGCGTGGGCGCTATCAGAGCTGTTCAAAAATAATTTCATTGTAGAGACTTCGACGCCTACGGGGACTGTGATGCGACGTCGCGACGATTCAATCTTTTTTTCTTCTAAATTCTTTGACCTTTCAATACTATTTCTCGAGTTGCGTCGCACTGAATATATATCGGTGTTCTCAGCGTGTTATTTCCCGCTGCTCCTTTTTTGTAATCCAGGGCATTATTTCATAACACAAACATGACCATATGCCATGCTTTTTTTAAATGTGCTTCTTACCGCTGCTTTTCCACTCCACTTAACTTGCCAGTATCTATAGCATCGACAAGTTCATAGACCAAACCGTCATAACATTAGTCGGGCAGCGGACTCGGGCGAGCGTCTATGTGCGCGTTTTCAGAACATCGCAGACCGGGCGCCGTAGCAGAAATCGTCCTCGCGTCTGTTGTAGCCGATGACTGTTTGCCAGTTTTATGTTTCGCGAGCCAAGCTTCACGCAGCTTCTTGTCCTGCGGCTACGTGTGAATAAGGCTGACACTGGCCTCCGTTACGTGCGTCCGGCCCTGCGGCACCGAGCAGTAGCCTACCATGTTGCGCGCCTTCAAAGGCAGCCACTACCTATTTTAGTGCTTTCAAGCGTTGTAAAGGAGACACTCGAAGCGGGAAAATTTCGCCACTAAATGAGGACCGCAGCGCACGAGGGAATTTAAACTCGTTTTCAGCTCGCTTCGGCGCGCCCGAAGCAGCCGACGCGGCCGCTATGTCCACGTGATCCCTCCTAGCACGTCACGCCGACGGTGGCGCCAGCTTTTCCAGTGGTGGAGCTCGAGGCCAATATTGTGAGGTGCATTTTACTTAGCCCGTTAAGGTTAGGGTACGCCCCTTTTTGTAGTTGTCTCCATGCGATAACTTCTTCCCTGCTAAGGGACTTGTGTGGCGGGTGCTACCGCTTCCTCCTGCCTCTGTAACTGTCTAAAATGGCCGAATACTCTCTATGTACAGGCGTGGGTTCCTCGAGGCTATGGCTGATGGACGCACGGTAACTAGTGGACTCTCGAGCTATCCTATGCGCCTCATGATTCCCTGCCAGCCCCGTGTGTCCCGGTAGCCATACGATCTTGTGTGTGATCGCTTCATGTGGTTCTACATGTGCCTTTTTGTTGCTGTGTTTCGAAGTCTACTGAGCAGAGTATGCGGAGTGCTCGGTTACTGATTCTGCCATGCAAGTAGTTGTGGCAGGCTGTTTGCGAGTACGAAAGTATTCTAAGCGACTGTGCGATCCGATAGCTCTCCGCTGCCGCTCAAGCAATGGCCACTTCTTCAACCTCGACTACCGTGCAGTCTTGTAGCGAAACGCTGGTTATCTCTCGTAGCGCCGAGTCGACCATCGTTGCTAGTACGTTCTTGGTTCCCCTTTGTCTGGTATATATCGCTGCGTCCACATACACCGTTGTCTTTTGGGGAGCGTAAGTTTTCTGGAGACATTCGGCCCTTGCCTCCCTGCGACCTTTATTGAGGTTGGGATCCATGTTCCTTGGAATTGGTGCTATTTTAAGCGTGCTGCGGTACTCGTCGGGGATAACTTCGGTACTCGAGATTTCCCGTATCTGCTCAACGTAGCCGAGTCTCTGGCGGAGAGCTCGCCCTGTGGCTGTCTGCTGTAGGCTGCACATTTGGACCGTGACTTGTGCTTCTCTCAGTTCTGCGAACGTGTTCTGCAGTCCCAGGGCTAGGAGCTTTTCGGTTGAGGTGTTTTGGAGTAGTCGGAGCGCAGTGTTGTGCGCCTTGCGTTTTATGGAATCCGCCTTTTGGATTTTGCTTTTGATATGGCTGTGGACGAAGAGGGACCTCATTGGACTCATCGTCGCATCGGCTCCGTAGTGTTTGACCATTTTGGACCGCACCAACTCCCCTAAGCAACCAATTTTTATTTGGAACGGAGAGAACTCACGTGCTGGATCATCTGGACACCAGATTTCAAGCGGTAAAACCAATTTTTGGATTTTTATCAGACATGTAAGTTGCGAAGCGGGCGGTGAGCCGCTAAGCCTAACGGGAGGACTAGCTCCGAGTACAGGAGCACATGGGCCGCTAGGCCCAACGCAGCAACGGCAGTGAAACCTAGCACCGACTCCGATCGCAGAACTGCCCACAGGATGGTGAGAATTGGCCAAGCCATGTAAATTGCACCTGAAAACATATTCGACGCCCTGGAAATGGACGCAGACGACTTCGATAGTGCCGGGAGCAGCGATGACGTGGCGCCAGTCATGCCATATCTGCCCGGCCCCTGCAACAACGGCTCAAGCTGGGAATTGGTTCAGGCCAAACGCCAGAAGAAGCTCCAGCGGCAAGGAAGACGGAACGCGACGGGAACCGGCCCGGCCACTCAAAATAATCCTTGCTGAGAAAACTCAGCGAAAGCAAGCCCGACCGACGGAGGCCTAGCCACCGCCGCCAACAATAACAGCGGATCGAGAGAGCAGCGCAAGCGTAGGCAGAGGATGACGCCGCTACCGCGAAACGATTACAAAATCATCATACGACCCAAGAAAGGTAGATAGCGCTCTAGTGTCCACAGACTAATGGATAATGACACCTTGTTGCTGCGAATCTGTTTTATTGTAACATATTCATTTACAGGTCAAATTTACATTACATTTACATTTACAAATGCTGACCAATACATACGCAGAGCGTGCCCTTGTGACTCTTCCATAATAACTTTGATGGCCCGTTACGCCTACATCTAACATTGGTGTCTGGATACCGTCTGCGAGTGTTACCATCTCTCCCACTCTCAGTCACCGCACTTTAGCTACACTGAACTAGCTGCACTGCGGGCAGCTTTTAATTACATCATAGACCAGACAGCTGAGCCTTGGGTTTGCTACCCTGCCCCCAGTGCAGTGTAGCAAACCCAAAACTCATCCGGTTAACCTCCCTGGTTTTACTATCCCGTTTATCTATTTCTCTCTTTCTTTCTTCGGCCATCTTAACTGACTCAAGAGCGGCCCTGCAGTTGCTGAAGTCACCACGCACGCAGGAACAACTCGTAATAGACATCAGATGCTTATACAATAAAGCCTGTGAGCTGGATCATAACGTTGTGCTGAAGTTGTTACCAGCCCACTGTGCAATACAAGGCAGTGTCCAGGCTGACCATGCTGCCGAAGCTGGACATACCACTTCGAGAGAAATAGTCCAACTGAGAGAAGACACGGCGACAGTGGTATCAGCACACGCTTGGCGTCTCCAGCGATCCCTATAGACAGATACAAGCCACCAGTACGGACCGCTATACAAAACACATCCATTGTGTGACTTTTACATGCCGCAAGGACTCAATAGATGAGACCAATCATGCCTATACCGCATCAGACTCAACGTCGCTTACACGAACTCCTTCAAGTGCAAGATGCAGCTGACGGACTCCCCAATGTGCTTTGAAGGCAACGCCCCTTACGACCTGCAACGTGTTCTGTGACATTGCTTCCGCTGTGCGTCAGAGAGACAATCTTTCAGGCGACACTACATATTCAACGGGTCTCGAGGTTGGAACTGCGGCACATTTTCAACCCATGGCAAAGCACCACCTGTGCGTTACGCGCCTCTAACGCGCTGCTGACGTTTTTGTGGGCCACCAGCCTTAATGAAGCTTTGTAAATATCTCTGTAGTCTATATGTACATACGTATATGTGTGACTGTATGTGCTGTTAAATGTTTGTCACTGTATATATCATGATCATCGCCTAGTACCTGCAGTAGCATGTCAGGCGAAACGCCATGCTGATATATCCAGCTTATCATTTAAGCTTCTTTCTTTCTCTCTCTCTCTCTCTCTCCTGTCGCCGACTACTTTGGCTCTGGTAGAGCACCAAGACACACGGCGAAGCAGCAAACCTTATGCTACGTGCGCCACAGTGACACGGGCCAACCACTGGCGACAAGCAACTGCCGCTTCGCCATTACGGACTATGTATCGGCTGTTATACTCCCATATGGACAGAAGTTTGAGCTGTGCTTTCACAGGATCCAATCGCGCCGTCCTCCACAGTGCCTAGGCATACGTACATTAGAAGCGCGGGTCCCCAGAACAAATTCCCAAATCTTATAAAAATCACTGCCGAAAGTCCCCAGATGTCTATTTCGCATCTCACGCAGGTTCTCGGGCAAATACGAAAAATAAAAAGCTCTCCTCAAAAAAAAAAAAAGGAACTGCGCGAACCCACCACCTCCGACATCTGGCGAGCACGCTGCCCTTTTCCGCCAGTGAGGTACGCGGCCACCGGCGTCCAAGCATGCAAAAAAAAAAAAAAGTTGGCACAGAAAATGAAATAAAACTAATTCTGGTGTTCTACATTCCAAAACTCGATCGCATTATGAGGCACGCCGTAGAGGGGAACTCCGGGTTAATTCTGACCACGTCTTTTTTTTTTTTTTTTTTTGAATGTGCACCTACATCTGAGCACGAGCGCTTTTGCATGTCGTCTCCATCGAAAGGCGTCGGCCACGGGCAGGATTGAACCCGTGACTTCGAGCTCAGTGGCGCAACGCCGTAGCCACTAGGCTACCGCGGCGAGTGGTAGCCAAAGAAAGCCAGTGGCTTGAAAAGAAAGAATTTATAGAATGCAGAGGTAGATGGCCCTGCGCATTACCGAAGAAAGGTCAAGCTCTGGAGCCTAATATACTATAGTATACTGAGCCATTCGAGCGTCCACGTTCGCTCTGACCCATAGTCAACGCCTGTAATCGCACAGAACGCGTTAGTCACGCACACATCATTTCACGCTTCAAACATCGCCAAAGATTGCAGTCTCAAGGCTGCTACGACCGCGACTCGGTTGAGCGTCTTTCGACTGTCCGCTTTCGAGCATTGCTTTCCTACTTATGTAGGAAGACCTTCGGACCGCCGGCCTGTGAGGGGCCATGCTTACTTTCGGGCTTCCTTTTTTTTTTCATCCCGCTTTCCGCCGCACGTTGGCACCGGCGGGAGCCTTTTTGCCCCAAGTGGAACTCCCTAATTTCCTTGGATACAGTGGCGCTGACCGGCGGGGCCAGCTCTGAGCGACCGAGTATACGGCAGCAACGGGGCGGCGCGCTTTCTCTTCTGCTCTCGCGTGTACACGGTATTGCTCTTTGTATGGTAATTAGAGTAATGGATTTGGCTGGTCGGCAAGGGCTGCGGGTTGAGTGTTAAATGCTGTTTTAAGCACGGGAGGCGCGGGCATGTCGGCAGCGCGTCGGCCGCCGAGGAGGCTAAGAGGACCGGCGGAAGGCTGTCTCGCGCGCGGAGGGAGAGAATAAAAGGAGAAACGCGTTTGGGGCTCAAGAAGAAAGATGCCGCGCGACCAAAAGGTGAGAGAAAGAAGAGGGGGCAAAAAATAATACGCTTCGCGAAGCTAATGCACGGGGCGAACAAGAAAAGAAAGCAGCAGCAGCGCGGTATCCCGGAAAGCAGCGCGCGTCGAGTGGCGGTTGGCGTCCGTTCTTTTTTTTTTCTTCTTCCAAGCCCAGCAGATGGCTTCGTTCGGTGCGAGTGTCGAATGACATTAAGCACGACGACGACGAACGGTCTCGCTATACGGCCGACAGGGTCGCGCTGTGCTTGCTGCATCTCTTCGCCGCGGCGGTGACGACGCGACGAGCGAGCAGCATTCTGCACTTTGCTGAGCTCGAGGTCTTGGGGCAGCGAAGGGCGGCGAGCGACTTCTTGCTCGCTGCCTTTTTTTTTTTTTTTCTGCCGTAATGCATAGCCTCGTGTTTGTTTTTCGTTTGCTTTTTCCTTCCTTCCCTTCTTTCGTTTTATCAGTGGGGTCGTTGAAAGCCTCGCGGCTGAGATCCGACGCTGGATGAACTAATGCTAAGAGCCGACGGATATTTTGTTTTCATTTCGGATTGCCTGGCGGAGAAATTCAACTAAGCTCAGTCTAAATTAGGCTCGACGGAGTTAAGGCGCTGGAGTGAAAGATGGGCGCTTCGGCACTTGCCTGTTTCCTTGCTTCTAGTACACCGCTTACTAAAGGCACTTATAGGCCTCAAATCGTGCCTGTCAATGAACAAAGTATGATAAACAAGATTTTTAAGATAAACAGCTGTTCAGTTATTTGTACAAGGAAGGAGAAGTAGAAGGATGCGGAAGGTAGCTGTGGGGCTCAGCCCAGGCAAAACTTGGTTGAAGTGGCAGCCAAGTGGTTGAAGGTATTATTACGTTTACCTTCGCATTATCAGCACCTTCAAGTAAAACGCACGATAAAGCTATGGAGCAGTTTGTCGTATATAGCATGGCAGATAATCTGACAAAGAAGCATGCAGATGACGTGGCAGATGGCGTGGCTGCAGCTTCTGACGCATGTGTTCAGTTTATGTGTTAGAAACATTTTCTGTGGCATGACTGCACCACTCAAACAACTAAATCCAAAATATGCCTGAGATGATTGTGTCGTTACAATGATTCTGGGCGACTATTTCACTGCTCAGAAAATAGGCATAACGCCGTGCATTTGTCACAGCAGCTACAGGACTTGCGTTGATGCAGATGTAGTTGCACGTAGCTGCATTAGCAGAACTACAATTTAACTTTCTTTCACTATCCGTTGTATCGCAGAAACGAAACGGGGAGCACTGTGGTAGTGGAACATTAAGCAGCCAAAAAATAATAATAATTCTCACGCTGTTTTGATGTGGCTAAATATTTTGTTCACTTGATAGTTTGTTTGTTTGTTTGTTTGTTTGTTTGTTTGTTTGTTTTTTATGCATTGGAGATGTTTCCACCAACAAGTACTCAATTTGTACGGCTTCGCCACGACGCTCAATTCTCGTATAAATGAAGCATGACACGCGAAATAAGTAAATAAATAAATTAGGTTACGGCCTCCTGATTCTCAATTGATGAGACCACGGATCTGTACAGCACCATCACTGTTGAGAGGGTGCTTGGCAGACGTTTGCAGTTACGCGATGAGCGCACGGCGCCTAATTAACTATGAAAGACATATCAGCCAAGGGTTCAAAGAAGACGACTACAACGAGTGCGCCCGCTCGTGAAATAATCCGGTGGTGTCTCATTGTTCATTGATCAACGTGAGCAGAGCAATGTGAGGCGACGCGTACGGCAAGCTCGGTACAGGTTGCTATTCGCTGGCGCTTTCTCTGGGCCCGAATTTATCGTCGTCTTTTTCACGCAGCCCTCACGAGTGCAAGAAGAAAAAAACCCACCAAACGCTTAACCAGGGAGGGGCGCGTCGCTTACGTCACCGAGCAGTAGCGCCGCAAGCTAAGCCGTTCTACATTTATCTCGCCCAACCGTGATTTCACTTGATACCTCCCGAGCGCGTCGCGGATGACGGGTGAAACGAGACGGGGCGACCTCGGTGGCAAGCTTTGCGTACGCGCGCGTGGCGGGGCGACCGCGTAACCGCGACGACCTCACGACGCCGCGAGGCGATTGCATCGCGGGAAGCGTAATTAATGCGGCGGGCAGTGCCGCATTTACGTGGAGCCGCTACGCAGACGAGCCGCTATAGGGGCAGCTATGTGGTACGGTCCTGCTCTCCAGCTATAGCGCCGGCATCAAATTAGCGTGGCGGTGGAGGAGGGAGTTTCTGCTCATTTGTTAATTGCCCCGACCCTTCGCAGAAGGCGGGCGCGCGTGCCCCGACCCCCATGGCCACGCCTGTCCGTCAGAAGATGTGGGTCGACGGACAATCAAGCCCTAATGCACCGCCGTGCCGCCAACCCGGGCAACGGACACGTCCAATTCGGCGAGCCGCAGCGCTGGCAAAACACAGTCCGCACGGGACGCGTATCCGCGGCACTCGTGTATACGTAACTGTAGCCCGCACGGATGTCGGTGGCGCTGTACGGAAAAGACCACGCGTGGTGGTGTGGCTCCTGAAAAAAAAAAAAGAAGTAGCTAGCGCAAGCGCTAACACCAGCACATTGACGCAAGTACGGTAGTTTGAACTATACATGCAGTACGAGGTACTTTGGTGACAGTACTCCGTACTGTCTATATTCGGTTGGGTATAAATCTAATTAACCTTTTGGAAGATTTATAAAGTGGTTTCTGTTAGCTTGAAATGCCCACAATTTTCGGAATGTTGCAAATGCGTGCAGCCCGATCGGTACTCTAGATTTTTCTACGTTCTCACTGTTCAGCTAATTGTTTCTGATATTGTGGCTCATTGTTGATTTCAGGGCTCATCCTGCAGAGCCAGACGATCACCCTGAAATATGCTTAACTGAAAAGAAAAATTCGTGTATTTCCAAGACTCCTCCCAGCCTCGTATCTAATTCAATGTATAGCTGTCTTGTAAAGCAACTGTAGATAAACCAGTTATATTCGCCAAAATGCAGTTCATTATCGCAATCAGTTTAAGCTATCAGGAAAATGGGGGTGTGATTGCTCGAACTTTCAGTAAAGAAAAACTTAAAGGGACACTAAAGGGAAACACTAAATCGGTGAAATCTTCTATCGGTACGCTATTTCCGTTAATTCCTCAATAATAGGTCGATTACTCAAAAAGAAAAGACATGTCAAGACTCTAAGTTCCTTCTCTTTAGAATTTCGCATCGAAACTCTAGTATCGGCATGTCAGTGTGACGTCACGTATGCCAAAGATTTTTTTTTTGGGGGGGGGGGGGGCGCAAAGGGAGCTCAGAAAAAGTTTTTTGAACTTCCTAAGTACAGTATTTGGTTCCTTTGGAATACAATTTAGTGAATGCTTACCGATAAAAATAATTACCCATGCCGCGGAGCGCATGCCTTCTAGATCCATGACATCACGACGAGTTGGTGCGGAATCTTCAAAGTGGCGTCGGCACCCGTCTTTCATTCCTGCGTCATCTCGCGTGTACCAAAACCGTTGTCACGATAAGAGAGGGCTATCTTGGTATTGAAAAAAGGGTAATTACATAGCAGAACTGAAATAAGTTTTCTCTCTAGCGCCCCTGAATTATAACGTGAAATGTGACAAGCCACGCAGAGCTCCGATCAAAAGGGTGGAGAAAAATCCAGCGTACAGATGCCAATGAAATCTAACCACGGTAGATGCCTTTCGTTACATGCATGCACTTAAGCGGGCGATGTTGGCAACCGCATGTAGGCCATCACATACCGGGCTACTGCCCTGTACTTGTGAATGGCCTGCTTCTCTGCGGCCAGCTTTTAATGTGATGAACGCGCCAGTGTATGGAACGGCACGTCGAGGTGAGCCAACGGCAACACAAGAGCACATTCTGAAATGCCAAAAAAAAGAAGCCACTAGTCTGACTCACTCCCTCATATCGCATTTCGTGCTATGCAGTCTTGCGGGTGCAGCCGCAGCTGGTTAAGCCAGAACGGTCCCCAAGAAACTATCGGAAGGTGCCGTGCTGCATCCACAAATATCAGACCGCACTTTCTCAGACTTAAGAATTTGCTCCTCTCCTTTTGTTTTTTTTTTTTTCGTGCCCAATATGACCAAAGTAATATGGAGTGGTAGAGCTTGGAATAGTTCACGTAATATTACAGTGCCCGTGCCAAAAAATATCAACTGATACTCTATACAAACTGAACACCTCAACTGAAGAAGTAGGCTTTAATTCTTTTTTTTTATGTGACCGGCTATATTCATGAGATACATGGTCGCCATCTACCTCACGTTTTATGAATGACTCCTTCTCTAACTCGACAAGGGGTTCTTCGTCCGTACAGCCAATCACGAGCGATAAATGCCGGGTTGATTTCTGTCGAGGCTGTACACAGCGGCAACACCAACTCGAGAGTCGACAGCCGACGTTTGAACGCAAAGAAGTAACGTAGATCGCGTGAAGATTTCCTTTCAAGACAACATGGCCAAAGTACTTCACAGCATCACGTCATGCTTTTTATTTAAGAGCGTTGCTACTGCCTTTCGGAAAAACCGCGACGAATCATGAAACCCTCCGCGATCAGGGGTATCCACTCATCCTTAACAATTTTATGTGCAGTCCAAGTGAATCTTCTCTTAACCCGTTAACCATCTGCCGTGCACACGTTAAATTGCTCGCTGATGCAGTTCGCATCGAATGCCCGCTCGCCCATGGTCAAGAATAACCTATTCGCTTCAATGCGTCTCCTTTCATCATTCAACTAAGCAAAATTTTCCTTTCTAAGTGCGTACCACCCATAACAGCTGACTGGTTTGCTTGACGTTGGCGGCTTTGCTTTATACGCCGTTACTTTTCCTCTGTCCTCGCCCTCGCAATCGGGAAGCTCATTTCGCGAATTGACTCCGTACGAGATAATACGCAAAAACTAGTCGGTTCGCAGCAAATCAGCTATGTACTTTTTTCCCTCTACATCACTCAAATCAGCTTCACTCAAGAACGAAACAAAAAACCTCGACCATAATTATCTCGCAGCACAATTTCGTTCGTTTTCTTTCCCACGACAGGCCTCGGACACTGGCGCAAATTAGGGACGGAGTTTATTCCGTAGTTTGGGTCGCTGCAGCGAGGAAACTCGTCAGCACTAATTGGATACCTAATTTTCGCAACCTATTCTTATTCCCCGTCTTTGTCTGCCGCAGTCTCTTTCTTTTTCTTTTTTCTAGCGTTCGCACTGTCCTCTAAGCAAGACCATTTTTTTTAGGGGAGAAAAAAAAAGAATTTGTTTGTTCTGACGACCCTCTTCTCTTTACGTACAACATGAAAGCGGGCAAAATGTAACAACGATGTCTGGTGCACACTACACAAAAGAAACCTGGGTGTTTGCGAGCGAACAGTGATTAAACTAATTAATAAGCGTCAGGGGAGTGTCCGAGTCGGGTCTTGTAAAGCGGCGCGCTCCTTCGTTACGGGGCTTCATTTTGCATCTCAACTTTTCTTTCTTTTTTTCCTATCAGCGTCGCCACTCGAAGTTCGTTGCGTGTACGCACCGTCGGCTCTTCGCTTTTGTTTTCGACGTCCGGAGAGTACGACGCGTTTAAGCCGCCTCGCACGTCACTGCCTCCTCCGCACTGTTTCCCTCCTCCTCATTCGCCTGCTTGCGCTAAACACCGTCTCAGACACATAACAGCTGAGTGCTGCACGTACGGGCCCCCATCGTCGTTGTTGCAAACTACGGCGTGACAGCCCTCGAACTTTCGCCGCGCCCGCTGGGACCCCCAACGTGCAGTCAAGGCACTAAGGTGACACGGGGAGGCGGGGGGGAGGGGGGGGGGGGAGGGTGCACGCAGGAGAGAGAGGGGAGATATGCGCCTGCGTGCCCCCCCCCCTCCCCCCCGTTTCATCCGCGTGCGTCCGGCCGACCATGCGCACTAATTATGTGTTCGGCATTCATTAATGCGGGAACCAAGCGCACGCGCGAGCAGCCGACGGGGGCGCTCCTTTATCTCTCTAATGACACGTCCAAGTACCGCACGCGCCCGATGCGAAACGTCGAGAGGCGAGCTCGTTGCGCGACGGCGCACGCGCCGCGTTCTGCAGAGCAAGCCAGGGAGTGCGGCAGCTGGGCGTGTAATTTCGAATACTGCTGCCCGTCGTGCGACAGCACCAAGCCAGGTGCGTGGCCAGCGCGCTCTCTAAGGTCGAGGCTAACAAAAGCTGCTGCATGTGGACTCTAAAAACGGAGAGACGATGCACGCTTCGTGGCCAAGGGAGGCATTGTGTGGAGTCCGTTTTTAATAGCGCAAGCAGAGCAGCGCGTCGAATGTAGAGCCTCTTGTTCGAAGACTATTTAGCGGAACGGTCGTGGAAAGGTAACCAGCATTCCGGAAACTTTTTGGCCAAGCTGCAAGTTCCATGAACTATACAGGACTTTATTTATTTCAGTCTCAAATGAGTTTATTTTAGGAATCTTCACTGTCAGAAAAATTCATTAAAGATACGGCAATAAATTTGAGTGTGCCAGGTTTGACGGCTTCGAAAAATAAGGCTAAGGCAACAAATTATACTGCAAACATGACCGCAACCAAAGACGTTCAGTGTGTGTCAATGTATCTGTGCATCACTCTGCGCATCACATTTGTTACACAGTTTTTTGGAGTAGCATATCAGGCTGTCTGCCAAGTAAACCAGCTTTTATTAGACACTGCATCTCTTTTGCCAAGCCCAGTGTGTTTTGCCAAGCCCTTCAGGAATGGCAGCCGTCGGCATGATAACGCCGTAAGACCTCGTCGTCCCCGTCGCCGCCATCGTCACCATCGTGGTCGTCACCACCATGCTTGTCAACCCGTGCCGTCGGCTTGTTTCTCTCTCTATCTCTCTGTCACACACACACACACGCACACACACGCACACACACGCACAATTTCTCGTCTTACACGGCTTCATTGGGCCATCTGGTAACACTCTACGCGACCCTAGACAAGGCTGGATGCACTCATAGCCTCAATATGCTTCGAAAACTATCATTTTCAGAATATGTGATATCTCCATATTTTCCTTTTTTTTCAACGGGAGCCAGAGATAGAGAGAGAGAGAGATCAAATAGAGGAAAGGCAGGGAGGTCAACCAGACGAGCATGTGGTTTGATACACTACACTGGGGGTGAGGGAAAGGGGGAAACGGGAGTGAACCGCCGTAATCCTGTATGCTTTCTTCTCTCTATCTCTCACGAGACTCTTTCTCCTAGACCTTGTTTTCATTTTGTGTGGATCAGGTAACGGAATGCATATCAGATTGCCATGTTCCTTTACTTGTTTATTTTTAGATGATATTCAACACACGCAGATCTGCACAACCTTCGGCAGCTATGCATAATATAAGGACATCCAGTTATTCCGCAGGTTGTAGTGATGACAATTTTGTTCTTACATTGATACTGAAACGTCTGACAACGTGGTGAGTCGTGTCTTCCGCGTGAAACTGCAGCCAAAGTATTTGAGCAAAGGCTTTACGCGATTCATGTCTCAAATTTGGCACGTATTCACGGCGGAATATGCTCTGGAATTGTGCTCCAGAAGCAGGAATGCCACGTTTACATTTGTCTGCTGTAATGGTAAATGGTTGGGACGGACCAACGAATGGACGGACCGACCGACCAACCGATTTATTTATTTATTTATTTATTTATTTATTTATTTATTTATTTATTTATTTATTTATTTATTTATTTATTTATTTATTTCGTTTATCCTCCGAAGCAGCACGTCGACTTCGAGAGACAGTGTACTGGGAGAGGAGCATCACACTATTTTGCCACGCCTAGAATTCTTCAACGTGCACATAATACTAATTACTAAGTACTTTAGATCACCCCCGTTTAGTGCGGGAGTTGGTCGACGTGGAGGAGGATTTTGAGAACTGAAGGTTTATTTACATTATTTACTGTAATACCACAAAGTAATGAACAGTCATAAAGTCATCGACGGCCGGCAGCAAATCGGACGCTGCGGCTCGTGGCAAGAAGAACAAAAAAAACTCTCTTCCCTGTCTCTCTTCTTTAACCCCTTCGGGCTCTCGGAATCACGTCATCTTCGGCCAATCGTCGAGCCAGCTCAGCTGTCATCATTTTCCTCCAAAGGTAGGCGCCCGTGCCGGTGCCGACACATTCTGCCAATGGGGACCCTCCAAGAGCTGCATTGTCCGAGGGTTGACTTGCCTCCGGCGTCGCCTCCTCACCTGGAAGCGCTCAGCTGGAGGAGACGGGTTGTTCTCAAACGACCTTCCAGAGCCGCAAAACAACTTTTCTCAGGACCATGATCAACTACCTGGAACCGTGCCAGCCTCCCGTTGCACTTACGGGAAGAGTCAAGCACTGGGGGAGACAATAGCTCGACGTGTGGCGCATGAGGTGGGGGTCTCCAACCTGTCTGACGGGTACGGTAACGTGGTAGACGCGCCCCGGCGCACCATAATTGGAATGCGACGGCGATTGGATGTGGTAAGGACATTTGAGTGATGCCAGGAAAGGGGTCCCTATCCAACAGTACGCGAGTGTTCTTGCACTCCACCTTCATATGAATGCGGCAGCAGTAGCTAGGGGACGAACCCATGACCTCGTGTTCGACAGGAAAACCTTGCAATATTACTGTGCAGGATCGGGTTAGATGGCGCGTGCATTTTGATCCCTTATCCCAGTGTCTCTTATCCTTTCGAGTTATTTCTTAGTTGCAGCGCTGACAACAGAACGCCATATATAGACACTGAGTCATCCCAACGGGTGTCTCTCAGAAGTGAAATGCTCTAAATTTGCTCCGGTGTGCAACTGGTACACTCTCATTTCCAGTCAAAGCTGCAAAGGTGGCCGCAGCAAATACTGCGTCATCCGTCGATACAACGCAAGCGGCGACAGCTCCCTAAAAAAGCCATGGACCGTGCACGCGCCCACAGTTGGCGTCGCCATGGATCGGGGAGTAAATACGCGGAGGTGCACGCACAGCCAGCACCGACCGTCGCCGGGTGCCAAGCCGCTATAGACTCGGCAGGCTCCTGGCTCTTCGTTTCGAGGCATGCGCGGCGCCGCTGCAGCGGCAGCACTCCTCTGATTACCCGCGCTCAGCCTCCGCGCCAGCCTCATGCGAGGATAATCACAAACTTATTTCCATAACAAGCGCCCCCGCGAGCGAGCACTCTTTCTCTCTCTCTCTCTCGCTTATGTGTGTGCGCGCGCGCTTTTCGCATCCGCACTCGGATGCTTCTGCGCCTCTCATTATTTTCGCGCCGCGTCCACCCCCCCCCCCTCCTTCCACTCTCACCCCCTCATCGGTGTCGCCCAAGCCTTCCAGATGCGAGCGAGCCGTTCTTATTGTTGTTATCATTCGCCATTCTGATTAGGTTCTCGCACTCTGTCGTCTGCTTCGGAGGCGCCGCCGCAGTGGCGCGTGGTTATTTGCACGTCCCGCTCGTAAATATGAAAGATGGCCGTGGTACCACCACCTCAGGCTGAGAATCCCTTCGCGGGCATGCTACAGCCGACGCTCTACGTGCGCGTGGTATAGAAGAGAACGGCGCCGCAGTTTTCTCTTCTCTCGGCACGTGGCTTTCACATACGTGTCGCTCTCTCAGCGTGCGTTGCCACTGTATTCTCCGAGCGCATTTCATTACATTGCGCTCTATATCCCATTTCGTTAGCGATCATTAGTTGGAAATGGCGCTGGCGTGACTTGTGAGTATGTCAAGTGCGGCCCATCGTAGGGACCGTGGTAAAAAGGTGTGAATTTCTCTTGCGATGGGCCTTTCGGCGGGGGCCCTCTTACTCTGAGAAAGAGAGGGAGAGAAAGAGGTATTTATTATGAGAGAAAGGCTGAAAATTCGGCTTGAATCAAAGTTCTAGCCTGCTACTTGGCATTGGGGGAAAGGGAAAGATTGTAGAAAGATAGAAACAGTAATTATCTAAGGAATGGATTCGAGCGTAACGCGGTAATCTATCGCACGGAGTTTATTTTTATTTCTTTTATTTCTTTTAGATAACCTTATTTGATCTAATTTTCCTCTCGGTGTGACTGATGATCACTACGAGGGATTGGGCAGAATTCCATTGTATTCAGTTAATGCCACTTTTCAGAAGATTCGTTAACTCGTTAACACGGAAGGTTCGTCTCTTGTATGCCCCGCGTTCAGTGGTTGGCGCTGCGGACAGCACGCATTTGCTGCTGCATGCACCTTGCATGCTTGTTTCCGAAAGCTGGAGGCCTCTTAGCCTTCTCCAGGCGTTCTTCCGTAGGCACTACAGTTTCCTCAGTTGTTCCCACAAGTGCCACCAGCCTTCTTTCCTCTCTCTCATCTTTCTATTTACTTTCTAGTGTTTTGCGCAGAAAAAAAAAATGGAGAGCAGAGTTGACATACACAAGCGCTAGTGTATGTCGTCTCTGCTGCCCGTTGCTGTTAATTTTGTTTTCTTTCTTTTGAAATTTGTGCGTCATACAAAAGAAGAGATGTCGTACCAAAAAAGGCGCTATTCAGCGCTTGCAAAGTTAATTTCTATTCCTATTTTTCCTTCCCCCAGCGCAGGGTAGCCAAGAAGAAGCTTTCCTGGTTTACATCCCAACCCTTTCTTGTCACATCCCGGTCTCTTCCAGGAGCACCGAGGCTTTTTACCGGTCTCGTGGGCTTTTCTATAACCCATCCCAGTTTCAGAAACTCAAAATATTTGTTCATAGCTATTGGGTTCAGGAAATGAAAGAGTTGCTGTAGTTCGGCGATTTTTGCCCCGTGTCACATTTTCCCGTCTTTCTGATCTCTTTCTGTCACCTCGCCGCAGAGCAGCAAACTGCACACTCAAATCTCGTTAAATTTCCCACTTTCCCTCTCTTTCTTTCTCTCGTTCTCTCTTCCTGCAGTTACCTGTTTCTGGTGATAAGCGCTCCTTCAACGTATATGCTTTGTTTCGCGAGCACGGAGATTTTGGGGCGCTAATAGTCGTGCCCACAATTCTTAGAAACGTCGTAGAATACGCCGATTATGCAGTGGTTCAAGACTTCTTTTTCGCCATGCCAGCACTATCTACTCGAATTGGTCTCTATAAGATGAACACCCAATTCCATTCCGAACTTCTATCCCCCACCGTTCTTGGTGTATGCCATGCACTTTGATTCCGCTGGTTTTCTGCGCATAATTCTTCCTTTGGCATGCTCGTAGGGAAGGGGGCCGCTGTTGTTACAGTGGGTGCAATGACTATATACGAAAGCAAAAAGCATTATTGCATGTCTGGAATGTATTACTATGCAAATTATGCTCAAATATGCATTACCGAAGTCTCGCCTACATTTCAAGTTCGTGTTGAGAGATGGACTTAAAGAGCTTGCCGCATTCCCCTCCGAGTTGGCACAGTAGACTGCAATATCGGAATTATGTTTCACAGAAGTTCTCTTGAGGCGACATCTGGAATGCCCAATCTACGAGTGCACTATCGTGAGCAATATGAGCGGGAACACGCGAACGCCTCGAACCTGTCGAACCAAATAGCCTCGAAGCTGTCATGGGGCGATTCGCGGCGGCCGCTGTCGGAAACAATAAGTGTAAAGGGCACCGCGATACCGCTAACCGTTTTCACTACCGCCTCGCTAGCGTTACTACGAAACGGCAGCTTACTGCGTGTCACCGGCCGCTAGCGATGATATGAGGTCATATCAGCGCGCTCAACCACATCCGATAACCTATCAGGCTACGTAACTACTGAGGGATCGGCCGTGACGTAGCCTGCCGTGATGCACAGGATTTGCTTATATCTAGGTGTTGTTGGCTGAGCATTGATACGCCTGTCTTATTTTATTTGTTTTCGTGCAATATGCTTATAAAATAGACCCCGGCCGTCCGTGCCTAGCAGTCATCTTTGTTTCAGCGCCTAACGATGTCGCGAGTGCATTTGCATTAGCGGGAAGAAGTCGTCGAAAGAAAGGTTACACGCAGGGCAACATTGCTGCCTTGACAGCCTGCCAGTTGAAGACCGTCAGCAGGATAGTCCAAGCACAACGAGATCAAGGGCGCATTAAGGATGCGCCACACAAGAGGCGATCCCGCGTAACGTCGAAGGACCAAGATCAACAAATTGTTGCTGAAGTCAATGAGAAGCCACTTCAAAGTGCGAAGGATGTGCGCGGTAATCTCGACCTGGCAAATGTAAGTGACAGCACGGTACGGCGAGGGTTAAGGGACGCCGCACTCCGAAGTCGCGTCGCCACTCAGGAGCCCCTTCTCACAGGTACCAACAACAGCTCTCGCTTTAGTTCGTTGTTGAGAACCAAAGATGGAGTCCGGTGGATTGGTAATATCTTATCTTCTCCGACGAATCTGCTTTCTCGAGCCGCTGGGACCAGCAGAAAAGAGTGTGGGGCATGGAGAACAAACGCTTCTGTCCGCAGAACATCAAGGAGGTGACCGCAAGTGGATGCACGTCAGTAAACGTGTAGGTGATTATTGTAAGAATCTCTGGCAGATTTACGACTGATGCGTATTGCACATGGGTGGATCACGAGATGATCCCATATGCATTGGATGGTCGACACCCGGATGGGTACTGTCCATTCCAACAGTACTTGTCTCCTGTGCATACAGCAAAGGCCTGACACGTCTTTTAGATGAACGAGGGGTAATGCACCTTGAGTGGTGCACAAAGGGCGCGTACATGAACATAATAGTGCATGTTTGTGCACATATGAGGGCTAACCTTTCCACGTTCTGCTTGGACTTGGCGATCGTTGAAGAACTGTGGGAAGCTTTACAAGTAGAGTGGAAACGTCTGCAAGGTGACACAGCCTTCGTCGAGGCTCTTTACAGATATCAGCCAGAAATAATGGAGGCCGTCATTCAAGCTGGCGGAGCCATGACGCGTTATTAGCCCACCAAACGCGCAAGAAAAGGGCACGCAAATGGTAATATAATGGGGTACTTTTTTATGTGCATTCAAAGTTTGTTACCATGTCGCAAGCGCCCAATAAAACCTTCTCAACCGACTGCTGCGTGCAGCTTCTCTCCGTTCACGAGAACCAGGATACAGAAAAGTAGGCATAAAAAACAATACTGCTTTTTTTCTGCGCGTGAACGCTATAACAGGCACTATAGTATCAAGCCGGTATCACTGCCAGACGTTCCGTACGTGTCATAGAGAGAGAGAGAGCATTTGGCGCAAACTATAAGTGACACATTGCCAAACTCGGCATGCTATAACCGCCTTTTCGCTAGCTGCCGATGAAACGCAATCAGCTGCCGTTTTGTAGCAACGCTAGTGAGACGGGAGTCCAAACACTTAGCGGAAGAGCGCCCCCATGTCCCCTCTGTTTTCTACAGCGCCATCCGTGTATCGCGCTAACTTGGTTTCGAGGCTATTTGCCACGCGTTCGCGTGTCCCCGCTCATATTGTTCACTATAGTACAAGAGCCGAGCGACCGGTTGAGGCCATGTCTTGTTGGTTCTGTTCATACGGCGCTCACAGAAGCTTCGTAGCTCACAGCGAGTCGTCACGCGAATTATCACAAATACATACCTTAATTCCACACCTTCCACAAAGACGGCACATCTTTGATTACACGCGTACGATTATGCGTCTGATTGTACACTTACGTCAACATGGTGAAGACGACCGCTGAAAGCTGTCTTCTTTGCGCCTACTAAGCCTTTGCGGAAAAGCCAGCTTTCAAGGGACCTCACCACCAAAGCAGTTAAATGTCTGTGCCTCCAAAACAGCGCTGTGGAATCTACGGAGTGCATGGATTTGAATTCTGAAACATTATCGGTATAAAGTTCTCATCAACTCGCTCGAGGGCGTCACCTTAACTTCGATGTCATCGCAGCCTCTCCGGAAAGTCTTTTGTCTCGCCGGTGTAGGATACCGAGCAGTATGCGTATGGTTCTCTGTCAACCGAGCGTCTTTAGTTTTCTTCTATATTCCTTCGGTTGCCATATTATGTGGCCAAAGTAGGCATTCGATCGTGGCCAACATGCTTTCCTTCGGGTTTTCTTTTTTTTTTTTCACTTCGGTGCCTCTGCCCCACAAAAGAAAAAAATACATTGTTGCGGCGCAGCGAACTGTCGCATGGTAAATGTTGGATTTTGTTACTTCTTATATTGCGGAAAGTAATGGGTCACGGGGCTCTTCACTTGCCGGGTACTTTTATTATATTATTGCGACCGCAACTATATGGACCCTCCAGGCGCATTCCTGCCATCGCCGTCATGTTCCATATAAAGTCCAAGGGCGATAACATCGTCACCGCGCGCCGCATGCTGTATGTGCGATTCAAAGCATGCGGGGGAGGGGGGAGCTGATGATGGTGGCTCAGTCTTGTGTGCACAAGAGGGAAAAGCGGGGAGGAAGCGCGCCGCCTTCCATCGCGCGCGATGCATCGGGGGGATTGGAGGAAGGAGGGGCGGGCCTTGGGATTCTATGATCTGTGAATCCGTGATGGCGCAAGATGTTTATTTGCCTTGTCTGACGCATTATATGCAGTGACTTTTGCTTAGATACGTAGATTTATTGGATACTAATATGTATACTTAAATATCTTGTTGCGAGGATTTGTGTATACATGCAGTGAACTTTGTTTTCAGTGACACTTTTTTGCCCTTTATCAGGCTGCATCTTCGCATTTGTGTATTCCATTGTATCTTCTCATTTCTAATGTATATTTTGCACAACTCCTTCTTTTTATGTGTGCTCTCTGTGGCAACTATAATTTCAGTGCAATTACTCACAATACACGACCGGTGACAGCTGCTCCTGCGCAATATATTGGAACGAAGGACAGCGTCATAGAGATTTTTCCCCGGCTGTTGCATATGTACAAAAACGTTAACAAGGTTGTTGAATGACAAAATTTCGTTGAAATATTTGTCATCACCTCATTCATTTCATGGCCTTTACGGTTTTCATATCAGCGCCCTGCACTGCTTTGCTGGTTCCGAACTGTTACGGGGTTAAAAACAGTCAGACGTATATTTACAAGATATTTACAATAATTGTAGCAGCTGACAACATGCTAGACAGCGCGCGAAGTTCAGAGCGTCGTCGTCTTCCGACCAGGATTAAAACATCTTCTTCGTCAGCGTGTCACATGACCCCCGGCGGCTGAAGCACCGGCTCGGTGCTGGTTAGGAGGTGGGTGAAAGATACAACTTAAGACGCGCGATGCGGACCACGTGGGAGCGTTGCTGAGCCATGGTTGGCTCAAGAGTGGCGATTTCGTACGTGGCCTCACTTACTTGACGCAACACACTTTGAGGGCCAGAGTAGCCTGAAAGTAATTTCTCCGAGAGGCCAACGCGTCGCGACGGCGACCAAAGGAAAACCAGGGCGCCCGGTGTGTAATGGACGTCCCGATGGCGGGCGTCTTAAGAGCGCCGCTGATTGTCCTGCGACTCCACAAGTCGACGTCGGGCAATATGGCATGCTTCTTGTGCTTTGAGTATGGCTTCACGAGCGTACTCGGATGTATAATTCAGACTAGCAGGCAGAACGGTGTCGAAAGGTAGCGTAGGGTCGCGGCCAAACAAGAGGAAGAATGGAGAGAAGCCTGCGGTATCATGGCGAGATGAATTACAGGCAAAAGTAACGAACGGCAGCGCAACGTTCCAGTCGCGATGGTCAACGGAGACATACATGGACAGCATGTCAGTAAGAGTGCTGTTAAGGCGCTCAGTTAGACCGTTCGTTTGTGGATGGTAAGCAGTAGCAAGTTTGTGTTTAGCCGCGCATGAGTGTAGAATGTTATTGACAACTTTAGAAAGAAAGTAACGGCCTCGGTCGGTGAGGAGCTGTCGAGGGGCGCCGTGGTGAAGGATGACGTCCTCTAGGAGGAAGTCGGCGACATCGGTTGCACAGCTTGTCGGAAGAGCCCGTGTGATTGCATATCGGGTGGCGTAGTCTGTTGCTACAGCAATCCACTTGTTTCCCGAAGTAGACGTAGGAAAAGGGACTAAAAGATCAACACCTACACGGAACAATGGTTCTGATGGTACGTTAAGTGGTTGAAGGCGACCAGCAGGGAGTGTAGTCGGCTTTTTGCGTCGTTGACAAAGATCACACGCAGCGACATAACGGCAGACGTCACGGAATAGACCAGGCCAAAAGAAGCACCGACGAACGCGGTCATAAGTCCGTGACACGCCAAGGTGACCTGCAGTCGGTACATCATGAAGCTGGGTGAGAACAGTTTGACGCAGATGCCCAGACAAAAGGAAGAGTCGGGCAGGGCCGTCCGGGCGCATGTTAGAGCGGTACAATATACCATCTTGGAGTTCGAATATGCGAAGGGAAGGATCGGGCGTCGTTGAAGTGAGTCGTTGAATAAGGTTTTGTAAGGAGGCGTCCCCACGTTGTTCGGCTCCAATATCGCGAAAAGTAGCCAGAGAGAGAACGGTGACAGGTATGCCGGCCGCAGAAACGTCAGGAGGGTCGACAGGATGGCGCGACAAGCAGTCCGCATCTTGATGTAAGCGGCCGGTCTTGTATACAATTGAATAGTTGTATTCTTGAAGGCGCAGAGCCCAGCGGCCAAAGCGCCCTGAAGGATCTTTGAGGGACGAAAGCCAACACAGAGCATGGTGATCAGTGATGACTGTGAATTGGCGGCCGTACAAATAGGGGCGGAATTTACCCACTGCCCAAACGAGAGCCAGACACTCGCGTTCAGTGATGCAATATTTGCGCTCAGCAGAGGAAAGAAGGCGGCCGGCGTAGGCAATAACACCCTTGTTGTTTCTGTGCCAAGATAGCGCCAGTACCGTGGCCACTGGCATCGGTACGGACTTCTGTTGGGGCTGATGCATCAAAGTTGGCAAGGATGGGTGGGGACGTAAGCAGCCCAGTCAGCTCGGTGAAAGCACCAGCTTGCTCAGGGCCCCAAATGAATGGAACGTCCTTCTTGAGGAGCTGACTGAGAAGGCGCGCAATGTTTACAAAATTTCGGACAAACCGACGGATGTAGGAGCAAGGGCCCAATATATTTTTGCTTATTAAATAGACAAAAACATGGAAACATCAATATCAGTTACTTCTGGCGCAACTTTTGGGACATAAGAATATATACTTTTATGAAAACGTACTTCTTTTACTTATATTGATAGTGCGTAGCGTTCATGAATTTGTTTGCAGCATCTTTGGTAATGACAGTTAAGTAATTATTCGTGTATTTGATCCCTGACAAATTCTATATTGAGGAGGCCGAGCTGCAACGTGAGCTCGAATGGAATTTCTCGCTGCGCCACTGGGAGAAGTGGTAAACATAAATTGAATTACGGGGCTGTACGTGTCGAAACTACAATTTATTTATGAGGCACGCCTTAGTGGTGGGCTCCCCATTAATTTTGACCGCGAAGTTACCATGGCGAGCACAAAAGTGTTGATTTGACGTGCGGCCGCTTCCGTAGTGTCGCCTAGACGCCATGGAAATTTAATGCGGCTTTGCGTCGGCTCGCCCTGCTTCGATTGTCCGCTTTACAAATTTGCATGCGGTTCTTTTTCTTTCAGAAATAGCCGTAAATAACCGTAAATAACCGTACCTAGAACCTAAATTTGTCTAGTTTGTCCGCAACCGATCTCGTGTCTAGTAGTAGCATTTCCTTGCCTTCTTACGTCACCTTTTTCTTCTCCCGCTATTCGCCCTTGTATAGGAGTTGGTTGCACCCATTCTCTACCTCCTCTCCCTTCATCATATCTGCCATTTTATCTCCCTACCCTCTGGACTGTCTTCTCTATCGTTCTATCTACCTCCCCGCCTGCTTACACTGTAGTTTCTACAATGCGGTTGTGGGGGGTTACGGATAAAACAGCCATAAAGAGAGTGGTGGTGATACACAGGGAGCTCCAGAGGGTAGTGTTGCGACGTGATGGCGAAAGCTAAACGAGTTTCTCGCGGTGCCTTTCCTCTCTACAACGCTCCTGCCATGTATATGCAAGCCCTGAACCACCTGCCGACGCCGCGGGTAAGACAGCAGCATAAATGCACATCTGACACACACGGCGCCAGATGTTGTTCGGCATATCTGTGTTGGTCGGCATACCAACAAGCCCCTATAGCTACCCTTACAGCAGCAGCAGCAGTCGAAAAGTCCAAGGAAAAGTCCAAAAAGCTTCGCTCTAAAAGGGACGATGCTGACCGATCTACCGATCAACCGACCGAACAACCGAACACCAACCGACGGATGGACGAACGGAAACGCTGTTACCCGGATCTCTCATAACGTCTTTAAATGAAATTGGTGGGAGGGAAATGAACCGACCAGAGCGTCAGCGATTCGCTAAGTGACTGAATGAAATTGAATGAGCTAACATAATCGTAACAATTGTAATAAAGAAATCAGGCGCCTGCCGATCCAGAATATATGAGAAAGCGGCTTTACAGATCTCAATAAGACGTCATGCAACATTTCATCACTGGTGGAGCGTTGTAAAGCTCCCATGGTGTATGAAACTAAACATCCATGACTAACTTTTTTCTTTCTTTTTTTAATTACCGGTCTGCAGTAAGGCACCCAAATAGTTTTGAGCACAGAGCACGCAGAGGTTGCAACAACCTTCTTGCTGTCTTACTTAAAGCCAATTATATGCAGCGGTTGTAACTCCAGCGCATGAAGAGTGGCCTGTAACCCCACTATTTCGGAGCCTATCACTGACTGCATCAACTTGTTTGCAGCAATTAGTTCTCCTGGTGGGATGTGGCAGCCGCGTACACTTTAATTGCCAGCAGAATCACACTTGGTCATTACGTTCAGGTAAACAGGTTACCATGGAAGGTCGGTAGTTTACTAACCTTAACCGGCATTGTTGGGTGAGTGGTAGCTTCTGCTCTTCTTTCCTGTATCTTTGATGCGGAACTGGGAGGGTCGATGGCAGTTCATGATAGCTAGCGCTCAGTGTTGTCTTTGTGTCTTCTTAAGTTGCACTGTCTCATGCAAGCTCTAGAGGATGATCTTATAAAGGGCTGCTGCAGTTTCACACATATATAGTGCCTGTCATTAGGGCATATCATTTCTGTCTAATAACAAGCTATTGCTCGCAAGCAACAAGTGCCGTCCAAATGGGTTATAAAAAAAAAGCAGCGATCTTTTTGAACCATCTTGATGCCGTCTTTAACGCATCACTGGGCAGAAATTAAATGTCTTCCGTGGCCGGCTCGAGACGCTCAGTATTACGCATTCATTATGTGAGCCATATCAAAGGGAGCAGCTCTCATAGTAATCATTCAAGCGATGAGTTCACTAAACAACTTGAGACTTTCTCTTGCTCCATGGCAGCACAAGCGCAATGAACCTCACCTGCTCAAGCTCACATGAAAAAACATTGCACCCAGTGTCTCATGCAATATTGCATTGGTTGTGTACAATATTCTGTGGGCACGATACTTCGTTCCAGTTTAAACATCCCCTCACATGAAGGTGGCGTCAGGCCAAGGCCATGATCTGAACTACTGCTGCAGAGTATGGTTCCCCGAGTGATAGTTATAAGGGTCGATCGCAGCTGGAAAGTAGAAACAACGGGACATTCGTTCCAGCCTTGCTTTACCCCTCACATCCCGGGCACAGACCGTCGGCCGTATACAACGTCTATCTCATGCATGTCCAAGCCCGAAAGAGGCGGACCTTTGGCCGTGAGGTAAAGCCGCAATTCTTCTGCCACGGACCGAGCGTTAGCTGGCGGGGTGCAGTGGTCCCTCGTTTCCCGAAACGCGGGAAATCTCTCTCAGGATCCCGCCCAGGGGATATCGGGACTCGAGGGCCGACCGTCATTAGACTTTGAAAAGAAGGCCGTAATCAAGAGGCTCTCCGCAGGGGCTTTCCTCCAGGCCCTGCGGTGGCCGGCAGACTGATCCGGGAAGTGCGTCTGCCAACACCGCAGTACCATCAGCAGAGAGAGAAAGAGAGAGAGAGAGAGAGACTTGCGTGGAAAGTGCTATACGCGCGTGCACGCGCGCGCACGCTGTAGGGTCTAGAGAAGTTGTAGGAAGATGGCGGCCGGCTGGAGCTGCATCCTTGTCCCGCTCTCCTTTCGGCTCCTGACGTCGCAGTTGTTGGCGCGTTTTTGCGGGCAGAGACGGAGAGTACTCGAGCTCATGGTTTCCCTTTCTCCCCTCGTTCCTTCCGCGCAAACACGTCCGCCCTCTGCTGGCCAATGTGCGTATACCGTGTGCCTAGAGGCAATTCTTGTCTCTTTTTTTTCCACCGCCAGCGCCTAATTAGGTTGAGATTAGTGCTCCGGTCGATGCTTTTATGAGGGCGCTGGTATAGGAGCGCGAGAGCTGAGGGCGACGCCGCGAAAGAGCGGCTTCTCTGGGCGTAATTATGAAGTTCATTACTTTTTCATCACGGACATCCGTTAGTGCGTAATGAGAAGACTAATTAGTCTGTAAATGAAGGATCGTCGGCGCCGTCTTGAACGTGCCCCCGTACGCCATGCAGACGGAGAAAAAAGTATACGGCGCTGGGCGCGTTTCTACCGTGCATTTTTCGGTCTCGGCATCGACGATGTCATGACGCCAGCTAAAATCGGGCGCGCTAAGAAACGGGACTTACCGTCCTGTTATGCGAACGCAAATTCGATGCGTGGCCTCGGCCCCTTCTCAGGGGCGGGTTATGGCGCAAGGTGCAGCAGTGTGGTGAACGCATTGAACGGTCCTAGAAATATAAAGCTCGTTTGAACACGATGCACGTTACGTTCTGATGCCCAAAGTTCTGAGCTCGCCGAAATACGGCAGTTTAGGAGACCGTTAATATGGAACTCTATAATGAGTGATAGCTCATTCTCAAGCTCTCCACTTCTTTGTTTTCTGTTCCAGTCTTTTCGTCTTATATGATTTCTTTCTAATGCTTAATTTCTTCCCGTGTTCCGATCTCACCCCAGTCTCGACCAGCGCATATTCACTGTGGTTTCGGAATTGCGTCACCCTCACGGGAGCGAGCAAGCTACTCTCGCAATTTGCCGCATACTACGATCTATAGAGCACTCGGGAAGACTAACAGACGCCGGGCGAGATTAAAGTCGTCGACAAACCTCCTCCTGCCACCGCTTTCCGGCAGCGCGAGCAGCTGGTTCGTTGCTGGTATAATTTCAAGGCCCGCTTTCACTACTATACTGCGCCGAGGCGTTTACTTTCCCCTCTCTGTGCCTTCGCTGCCTCCTCTTTCTGATCTCTGACGCTGGGAGCTTCCTCCTCTTTCTCTCCCTTTCCCCGCCCCCCCCCGCCCACACCACCCAGGCGGTCCTCCTTTCGCAGCGCCCGTTATTCTCCTTTATGAGTCCCCTAATGACAAGTCGCTAATTATCCTTAGTGCAGGAGGAGTGCGCGGCGTTCGTCGTCCTCCTTTTAATTAATAAAATCGATTCGTCCTCGTAGCACGATGGGAAGGGGGCGGCGGCGGGGGGTTGGCGCGTGCTGTGCCGCTCGCCCGCGACGTGAGAAGCAAAGCGTCCCGAGCCGGGCGACTGTCGCTCGTCGCGGCGCGGGATGAGAGAGCGAGACACCAAGAGGACAGGCGGCGCACCTCTTTTGGTCGGGTTACGCGTTTTAACACGGCGCTGTCACGTGGTGGCAAGGCGGTGCCAAAAAGAAAGATCACGGAGAAAGGAACAAGGAGAGTGCGAACGCTCACATTCTCGCTCCCATGTCCTTTTTTCTTCTTCCTTTTCTTTTTTGCTTCTTTCTTTATGTTAGTCCCCATCGTCCTTCTACACTATCCCCTCTCCCCAGCGCCCGTTGCCTTTGGCGCGGTCGTTCAGGCTCACAGCAGCCAGCCAACGCCGGCGGCGGCGTCAGAGAAGGGAAGCGCGCATCTTCGTCAGACGCCGCCGCGCCCGGGCGGGGCCCAGCGGTGCTTGCTCATTAACTCCGAGGGCCGAGATTTTAATTTACGTAGCCCAGGCCCGGGCTGCAGATAATAATGACGGCGGCGGAGGCGCACGCCGCAGCTCGCTTCTTGATGAGGCACTTTTAATAACACCGCCCGCTGTGCCGCTACGGCACAGCGAGGGGACTGGTGGTAGCGGCGGGGAAGAGGAAGCTGGAAGTGGGGGCGGACGGGTCCCGCTAGGACTCTCATCACGGGCTCGTTGCTCCGTCAGCCCAGGGCCCCGATGCCGGCTCTTTCCATTTCGTCTTCATTTGATTCTTCTTTTGTGTCTTGCCCTTTTTATTCGTCCATCCTCTCTCCCTTACTGCCTCCACGTTCCAGCCACCGCGCGCGTCTCCGTGTTGTGTGTGCGTGAGAAGCCGGCGTCCGAGGCCGCACGTCGTTAGGCTCTTTTCGGGCGTCGCCGGAGCGACGGCGCTCCTAGCTTTTCCGTGTGCCGCCGCCGCTGTTGCTGCTGCCACTGCTGCATGGCCGATTCAATCCAGCCAAATTGGGAGGCCTCATTAGTCGGGGCGCGGGGGTAAAGTTTCAATCGGGTTTTGGCCCACCGCCGAGTTAAAGGACCGGTCTTGTGCAGTCCAGTCAATTGTGCGCGCGCGCGCCCCGGTAACAAAGCCACTCCAAACGAGATGTGCGTCCTCTCCTCGCTGGAGGCAATCTCTCTCCTTTCCTTCTTCCTCACTCTCTCTCTCTCCCTCTCGTGATCATGATTCCCTCTCCTCTTCCACATCTCTCGTTCACCATCTCCCTGAGGTCGTAACTGTGACCTTTTTCTGGCTGTCTCGTGGTCACCCAGACGTGGCCTAATAGTGAAGGAAAAGGGAGCCTTTGGTATACGCCTTGCGCTATACGCCTTGCGGCACTCGCAGCGTCTTCCACTGTGGGAACCCTCACGGTCCAATTGTGTTCGTCACATTTTATTTTTGTGTGTTTCTTTTCGCGGCGTGATGTCATCGCGTTTCGGTGAGTGCAACGGCTTTCCGGAGTTCAGAGCTGAAAGGGGCACCGCACGGCTTATCTTTGTTCCGGCCACGGCGTGCCGGTTTCTTGCAAAGATCGCGGTTGCTGAACAGGGAAAAAATAATAAAGGCCAACAAGCGGGGCTGCCGAAAGAAAGGCAAAAAATGAGAGAAGCGAGGGATAATCGGAGGACGGGCGGAGGATTGCGGCCCAACGCTGCTACAGTCGCCGATCAGCTGTAATTGGCGTGACTCCTCCTTGAAGAGCTCGAGGGGTGCCGACAGGGGCGGAAGTAACTGAAGAGGAATGGGTTCGTTGCGGGAGCCCATTAAAGTCCTCACGAAACGGTGCGCCATAATTTAGGAGTAATACCCTGCACCAACGGTGCACTGATGTGAACTTATCGTTGACAACACTGCTCGCTTTGCAGTATTGTGCTTTTTTCTTTTCTCTCCTGCCATCTGACTGCCCCTTAAACCTTAAGAGACCATTAAGCACAAGACCTAAGTTAAACCACGATTACAGATTACCTGCGCGAGGCTCCATATGTTTAAAGCGCACGTTGGGCGGAGGCATGATAAGCCAGAAGGGACACAAATGCGGAAGACAGGTATAGACAGTGATCTGAAATTCTCGAGCCAGCTTCCCGCGACGTCATAAATATTGCGGCAGAACCCACCTCACGATGACTCTCGACGGTAATGCGTTAGCATTGAATCGATATGGCGACACAACGGATTAGAACCGCCGAAACGAGTTACTTATGAGGCGTGCCTCTTTCGCGCTTCCATGAGAACACTCGACGCTATCTAGCGTGACTTTGGAATGCATGGAATGCCGGTTTGTGCAAACGCTGAGAAACGCGTCACGCGGGAACCGGGCTCATCTCTCGCGCTTCCGTCTGGACACGCTGCGCCATCTAATGGCGCTTCCGAGAAGTACGCGCCTTACCTCCGAGACGAGAAGCGTGGCGCTAGCGTCTGCAAACTCTGACAATTGTTCCCTCGTTTCATGCACGTACGCCCATCCGCTCAGTGACTGAAGTTGGCGAGCGTTTCATTGGTGGGCGGCACACATCAAGTGCATTCATAGCTGCTGGCGGGAAAGTCGTTCTTTGAAAAGCAGCGCACACTAAGTGAATGTGTGGCGCAGCTTGCTAATGTGCCGGGTTGCTGACTCTGAGGAACCCTTCTAATGTGGGCTCGATTTCGCTCAGCATCAGATAAACGTAATGAATCCTTTTCTTCATTCTAGAGCGACACATTCATTCCCAGCGACACATACCTTGTCAGCCAAGTTGTCAGAAGCGTTCATTGAAGAGAGCACACGCTTACCGGCACATAGTAAGTCACCCAAGTTGCCAGCAAAGAGGTTCGCTGAGAAATAGCACAGACCGACTGGCACATACCTATGCAGTGCTCCAAGTCGGCGTCAAGGATTTTGTTCGAACAGCGGTACCTGCCCAGTCCAGCATTTACTATGACCAATGTCGGCATGAAAAAGATTCGCTGAAGAGCGACGCGTATGTACAGATTGCCCCATACTGAGTGACGCAAAGTGGTCCGATCGTTGGTTTTGAGCCATGTTACCTAAGCACAACAGCTCGATGCGCTTCCCATTCGTCCACGAACTACTCGGTGACTCATGTAGGCGGGAAAACGGTTAGATACAAAACATGCATGGTTATACTGATAGCCCCTGGAAAGCTTGTGAAGTACCAAAAGAATGCCGCCGTATTGATAGGGTTATGTTCGGGCTTAGGCCCCCCAGTTGCTTGTTAACATTATTATTACGTGGAACTTAATCAAAAAATATATGCTTGGTGGCCTTTTGTGTCTTTACTTGGCAAGAGAAACTCAGTCTACAAAATCGGCGCGAAACTTGCGATATCACAGAAAAGAGATCGTTGTCCTGTTTAGGACGCAGGGCTGGATGTTTCTTTTCTTTTAATTTAGGAGATGTGCTTATAAGGGGCACCTGTTGCTTTTTGTATCGTGAAATTAATAAATAAGGAAAATTGTAACTGTTACATGATGATGAACAAGAAAAATGAATAAAGAACGCGACAGTAACAAGTAATAGGGTGTCTCGGTTAACTTTCGGGTCAAAGCAAGGGCACCCATTTAAGAGGAAGCTATGTTTTCTGTTAATTTTTTTCGACGCACAGGGCTGTTGCCCACCCAAAAATATTCTCTCTTCAACCAGCGATCTACCAATAAATACTGATGTTAGTTCTCTTGGGCGTTCTTTTATAGACAGCAACATCATTTCACGCTGCAGTCATGTGGCTGCTGGCATTCATTCAAAGAAAAAATTAATTAAATGGAGGCATCATGTTAGGTGCAGCAAATGCACTTGCGAGGATTACTTACGTTACTTCTTGCATATCTACAGCCTTTGTTTAATGTTTAGCGGCCGCTCAGTGTGTTTACACGCAGAGATTTCAGCCAGTGCGGTGACTTCTCTGCTGCCTCCTAAAAAGGGCCCCTAAATCACCTATGTAAATGTAGCTTTGGTATCACAGCACCATTTCAAAAAAATAATTTGAGTGTATGGTCATTGTATACTAGCACACATCAGCGACTGCATGTAAATAATTTCAAGCTTAGGGTGGTTTAGGGCTCCTTTAAGGTCAAAACACCGAAAGTGCAAAGGACTCTGACTTTTCACAGTTAATTGGGTCTCTGCATTCAAAAGGAACTACATCACATCGTTGTCAGCATAGTTTCCACATCGAGAAGCTGCAGCATGAAATTATCAGTTTCACCAAAAAGATCAAGTAATTTCAAAGAATAGAAAGTAGGAAAGGCTACCAACTAAATTTCTAAAAGCTATCTTAGCCATGGTGGCTCTCTCTCTCTCTCTCTCTCTCTCTCTCTCTCTCTCTGTCCCGATCATGCGTAGCTTTATTTCTTCAACTGCGATAATGTAACCGCACAATGCGTTGATAAAACAAATTGAACTGAAGTGTTCTCCTCGGCCAACTTATTTGATGTACCACCGTTCTGGACGCGTCTAGTGTAGCGCTTTACTTCTGCCACTATATTAAATCAATTCGGTCAAGATCCCACTCCGGCGAGGCTACATTTCTAGTCGCGGATTATGCGTTCTCGCCTGTCCCATCAGATATACTCTCGCGTAGGCAGCACGGTGCAGTTAGTTTAGCGTGCGAAGAAACAATGCAGCCTGGTCGGGAAAAATTGCGCACTATAAGGCTATACTTGACGACCTGAGCAGGTAATCAAGTGGCTTATGTGCTGAGAGTAAACAATGTAAAAAAAAAGATAAGAAAGAACCGCTCATTAAACATGCAATAGATTAAAGGGTTCACACAGCCACGCAATTCAATCACATCGGTCGCTGTTTGTCCTTGTTTCTTTTCTTTTTCTTTTTCAATTACGTCCCACTAATTAGCCCTCGCTCCCCGGTCTCCGAGAGCGCACGTGCCAATCTTTGCGGCGCGCGGAAACCGCGTCTACGGTGCGTATACTTGCACGCCATATTTTCATTACTCAGCTTCCAATTAAATGGACGCAATGGATGAAGCCTGTGTGTGTTGGAGAGAGAGAGGGAGAGAGCGTGTATGCTCACGGGCCGGGTGATTTCTCGTGCAGGCTGTACGTAGCACACTGACTCATCCCTCGTTACCTTCCTCACGTCAGCACTTCATTAAAAACCAGAGGTTTCCTCGTTCATGCTGGAGACCATTTCCACAGTTCGCTCGCTCGCTCTTGGCGAACGGTTGGAACGGCGCGAGCGCGAGATGTATGGCGTGGAAGGGCGTCAACGGTCCGCTCCTGACGTCGAGGCTGCGCGCTCTCGCGGGTGCGCCCCTGGACTCAACCCCCATCCCACTCCCCCGGGCGACCGCTACCGGAGGAGAGGCCGCATCGCGTCATCATCAACGCGCCTAGCAGCGCTGAAGAGGCCGCCGCTGATCGCATCGGCGGCGGGATTTAATTACGGCAGCCCATTTTGAGAGCGTCTGTCAACTGCAGGCCCGTCTAATACCCCCGTGCCGTTCTGAAGAGGTCCAGCTCACGGATGAATTGGCCCCGGTGGCGTGTTTCCGTCCCCCTCACCTCCCTTTTCCTTCCCCTTCCTCCCTTTCCACAGCCTTCTCCGACCCCAATCTCCCCAACGCCTCCCGACTCTTCTCCTCTCTCCGGTGTGGCACACGCGGCCGACACGCGGATCGGACGGAAGAAGCCTTTTCCCTAATTGCGTCTAGCCGCGGGGCAGTGTGCGTGTGTGGCATCTGCACGCGCCTTAGTAGCGTGCGTGAGAGCGCAGCGCGCTGCCTGGGCCCAGTCTGGGTACGCAGCGGCTGCCACTGGCAGCGACGGCAGCATTTTGTGCGGCGGAGACGGTGGCGGCGGCCGCCGCCGCTGTCTCCTCTCTCGCGCCCCATGGAAAAGGTTCTTATCTGGGTTCCACCACACGCGCTTGGGGCGCGCGGGCCCCTAATAAGGCTCGGGCCGGCGGCTTAGCGCTCGCGCAAGCGACCGGGCGTCTCGTCATGAGCCGTTCCGCCTCCTCGTTTGTGCTGTCGCTATTGCTGCCGACGTTGCCGCTGCTGCGGCCGGTTTCGCTTTCCGGAACCATCTCCAAGCTTGTCCCGTAGGAGTTCGTTATCGCTGGTGATAGTTCTCGTACTTTGTAACCACGGTCATGTTTGACATTTGTCTGCGTAGTATGACATGATGAGAGGTAAGAATTCCCTAAAAGTCGCCCTCCCCCTTTAGTGATCCCTAAGAAACCAGGATTAAAAAGGATAACATTGAAATGAAATATGAAATTATTATACGCTCTTTAAACAGAAGCATCACATGTATACGGATGGATGGCAAAAACTTTATTGGCTGTCCTGCAGATTAACGACCTGCGCACAGGACACCCTTGTCGGAACGTCATGTCCCATGTCGGATCTCCCAATCACATGTATAGGTCTCAGAAATTTTAGCAGCAAACTACACATGCGTGAGTGAGTCGCTAGTAAACCGTTTCGGGCCATTTGTGCTGCTTCCTTGGTGAACAGAAGCAAACAAGTACGACTATCAGAAATCTTACTGTTAATGTCTTCAAGCTCCATAGTAATATAGTCCACTTACCGTAAAACGGTGACTGTAAGAATGTATTTAATTGATAATTACTGGTAATGTACATTCCGTATACCAATGGTAGAAGATCCTGCATATGAAAACTGAGGCTTTGATGAGATCATCAAGTGACTTCCTTTGGATACCTGTGCTTCTGACTGTGTACAATTAGTTTTGACCGCCTGGCCATGGCTGGTATCGAACCTGTGACCTCGAACTCAGCAGTATAGCGCCACAACAACTGAACCACCGTGAATGGCACAAATTAAAGATATTGACATGTGTACTTATCTTTATCGGGCGACCACGTTTCGCCGCCTAACAAATGTAATCGCACAGCGCGGGACGCTCCTGCATGTATCCGAAGTTTCTGGAAAGTTATCGATGCTTCTACCCGGCTGTCTGTTGTCGCCGAACCTTGTGTTATCTGATTTAATCGCGTGACGCGAATGGCGTAGAACTTTGTGGAAGGCACGCGGGTCCGAACGATTAGTCTGGAACATTCTACGACTGCTGTATAAAAGCCGACGCGCTTGACCCACTGATCAGATTTCCGACGATCGCCGACCGTGTTCGCCGCTATCGTTGTGCGATAAGTGTAGCCTGTTTTTGTGGGCACAGGTTCGCCCAATAAAAGCTAGTTTTGTATTCCACCGTATTGCTACTTTGCTCTTCAACGTCACCACCACGTGACTATATATTTATCAGGAATCCGCAATAGGCTTGACAAAGTCTGTCCTTTCTAAACAAGGAGCAGTTACCTTCACGCGAGACAGCGTGCGCTGATATTTTTCACAGTTACCAGTGTTTCACAATGATCTGTTCATAAAGTATATGCTGACTGATTCAGATATCGGTCAAAGAGTCCCTCTAGCATATGTGTCAGAAGAGTACCAAGAAATATAGAGCCTAGCTTGAACGCGTAACATTCGCAGCTATGATGATTACTATTAACATGCGTTTAGTTCACAAAGTGTTGAAGGTCAATGTAGAAGGTTATGTTCTTTTATTTTTCTTTAGAATGCAGCCTGTTGGCATATGTTTCAGTTAAGATTAGTCAGTTATAAGGGTCGTTCTGCTTCAACTTTGTTTCTAGTTTTTCGTTTGGCATGAACGTAGTTAGCACGTGTCGGGACGTATTTCGATCATTCTTTAAATAAAGTGCTGTTCATCGACGCATGTCTATCCCGGGGCTATATGCACCGCTTGTAACTGGCTTGGGGACAGTGTTAGTACGCGGACTACATAGCCATGTAAACGACGGCACTTCACATCCTAGCGAACACCTGGTCAATAATTTTAACAGCCGGGAGATTCAAGCAAATGTGGCTCGAGCCTTCGCTACGAGCAATTAAGCTGAATCTAATAGGAGCAGTGCACATAAGTACAGATGTCAGGCATTTGAGTCCGGCACCCCAAGAAGTTTCATGAAGCTCTCCCCCGGGCTTTCTGTGGTAGTAAAACGGTATAGCACTGCAGTATGTCGGTACATTAGCCATTACCGAGGAAAACGTGGATGCCAGCAGGCACGAAGAGAAGCACTCGCATGAGCAGGGCCGTTCAACTCTTCCGCACGACGGTGAGCAACAAATGGTCCTGATTCTATATTTATGCGCCAGCGACGTACCTTATCGTTGTTCACAATACGCTTAACCACTCTCTATGGCTGTCAGTGGAGTCCTTCTCAAGCGCCTCACTGATCAGCTCGTTAGGGAGTGATTTTGACTTCCCCAGTCACCGGCCACTTTCCACCCATATGACCGAGCCTCTTTGTGAATTCGAACTCGCAATGGCCCAATCCGGGGACCCGAGTGGGGGGCATGCCTGACGAAACTTGTATGCGCGCCCGAATCCGCGCGTTTCTCCCCTCTCACTCGCAGCCGAATTACTACTTCGCTGCTGCCAACCGCAGATGAAAGACGAAATGAATCTGCATTCACTCTACCACTGTCGCCGCTGCCCGTCGAATACCTCATTCCCTTGCTCTTTCTCCCGGCTCTTGCTCTACTAAGATACTTTTTTCTTTTCTATTCATCGAGAAGAAAAAAATCCCTACGGCTCCGGAGATAATCGTGAGCAGCGCGTTGGTAGTAGTGATGGTTTCCAGAAGAAGGAGGTCGTCGGGGATGGAACGGTTGGTCGAGACCAAATGCAGCGGCGGATGAAGCAGATGCTGATCTCAGTTGTTCCCTCGTATTTCTTTCTTCCTTTTTTCATTGCCCCCTTTCTTCTCTTTCTTTTTCGTCACCCTCTCGTTCGTTCGCCGGAGAGAAAAATGGGGCGCGTCCGAAGCGCGCCCGCACGGTACTGTCCGTGTGAAGAGGCGTGGGCCTGTCCTCCCTCTCCCCGCCGGCCGTGAAAAGCCTCCCAAATGAGAGCTGACGGATGCGTGTGAAACGCAAACCGGCCAAGGGAGGAGTGACTGCGCAAACAAGCCATTGAGTGCGGCGCCGGGCAAAAGGCGCCACCGCTTCGTTTTCCGCGAGATCCTGGCTAGAGTGCGGCCTGGCCTAGGCCTCCCGCTCTCGTCGCCTCCTCTTCTCTCTATCTCTGCCTCTGTGCCCGATCGTCTACTTTGTGGCCTCGCTATCTATTTGCTGATCGCTATCCGGCGTTTTCTTTTGAATGCGTTCCCGCACTGTTCTCCCCGCCTAGCGTGGACCAGCGGGACAATTGTTCGAAACTCGAGCGGCCCACCCACGTGATGCTCTGGGCCCGTATTCACAAGACTCTAACGTGAGAGGCATGCGCCATTGGTAATAATCATTGCGGCGATCATCTGGCTATCACGCCGATCGATATTATGAATGGCGCGTGCGCACAAGCCGACCAAATGGGATCGGAGCTCTCTTACGTAAAAGAAGTTTTTTGAATGCTGGCTCTGATTCGTAATTGTTGACGCAGTTCTCTACAAGGGGGTTTAAAATAGGTTATTTTCTTTAGATCACCTGGCCCTTTACGACATTCTGTAACGTTGCGAGAAGCTTTATCCAAGACGCGTTTACGGATGAGGCGACGTCGAAATTTGTGGGAAATACGCTATCAGAGAGACAGCTATCTCGACTTGATCATTAATGAAACCTACCTTCGAAAGAATAGACTTAGACCGGAGCGATAAAAAAGGGGGAAATTACATTAAATACATATCAGAATCTTTATGGACGTTTTCAAAATAACAACCAATTAAAATTGTATTGTACACCACACACAGAACCTTGGTGCGATTAGACTGCTTTGTTTAAAACAAATTATTTAGACTTGCAGTCAAGTGGGGAAGGCGATACGAACCTTTTGCTACGTTTGTTATCCTTCATATATCTTCGTACATTTCCACTCGTTCCCCCTCACCTTGTCCCTTACTTTTAAAAACCTCCGATTTGTACTGGACATACCTTGCGGTTTCACTTTATACCCTCGACATCTCCCAATCTTTCGGAGTGTCTGCATTTGTGTTCGACCTGCTTCGACTACCTTCACGTGCTTTAGACTTTCGGAAAGCTCCTCAGTTTGCCTTTCACTTTTCCAACCGTGCAAACGACGCCATACAACGTGTCATCTTTCGAGCCTTGCCATCTCTGCTGACAGCTGCTCGCCATTTGCCTTACACGATCTTTATAGTCGGGCAAACATTGTCTAGTGTAAAGGTAGTGTCTAGCCACCTCGGCCGAACCTACACGGCACTTGTTTGTGCACGAGCATGAGTGCCCATGTAAAAGAAGTTTTTGAATGCTGGCTCTGATTCGTAATTGTTCACGCAGTTCTCTACAAGGGGGTTTAAAATAGGTTATTTTCTTTAGATCACCTGGCCCTTTACGACATTCTGTAACGTAACGTAACGCAGGCGGAACCAATACAAGAGCGAACATTCTGTGTATATCGTCCTTGCATTAGCGCTAGGCTTCAGAAAATGCTATTGGGTAGAGAGAGAGGAGAAAGAGTGGAGAAAGGCAGGGACAATAACCAGAACAGAAAATCCGGTTTGCTATACCTGGACTGGGGGGACGGGGAGGGGGATAGGGAAAGATATGATGGATGTTGAGAGAGAGAGAGAAAGAGAGAGAGGAGCATATGTGCACGATCACAGCGATCATAGCCGTTCACAGCCAGTGCTGCATTAAGAAATTATGGGATCTGGATCAAAATTTGGTTAGGGGCCGCAGTGATGATAATGAACGATGGCGATGATCACGGTGATCAGTTAGGATGCAGTATATTTACTGGTACAGGTTTCGCTGTCTGTTTGAAAGTTTATTTTCTGACGAAAGGGTTACGATGCCTATCAACATACATATGAGGGCATCTTGCATTTTGATATAACGTTTGCCCCATTTTTGCTTTGAGAATATTTTTCTTCGTTTTCTTCTCATATGATGTTATTTAATGTTGCCTGTCTAACCGACACATAACTATCATTTAACCGTGAAGTTGGTCATCAACTCATGAGCGAACTTATCAGTCTCCATCTCTCAGAAAAAAGAGAACCACGTGTTGTAAAGCAAGAAACATTTGAGTTAACATGTACACTTTAAATTTACCTGTTTATATGGCATACAGTCTAGGCAACTACCAGAAAGACTTGAATCTGAAGGTGAACCCTCAAACTCTAATTTGAGACGAAGCATGAGAGGAAGATCGCTCGCAGCCGCTGGTCGAGTAAAGGAAGAGAGAGTCTCGATGCACGAAGGGCAGGTTGGCTGCTCGCTCCACAGGTGCCTTGCTTCTATTTCGGCTGCTACTATACCCTTTCCAAGAATTCTTGCGGCAGATGCTCACTGGAGAAGGCTTTACAACTTATATTCTACAACCAAAATATCCCATGGGGTCCTGGTGAGTGGCTTTTTTAGGATTGCTGAGGGGCTCATGAAAGAAACATCTTCGCGGGGTCCCCTCTAGCAGTCGGAGGACCCTTGGCTGCAACCCCCATAGCCCATAGTCTAATCTGTCCCTGTTCCCAGCATAGGATAACAGTTAACGCTAACATGTCCTTCAAGAAGACTCAGCTATTTAGCAATGAGCCTTCAACTTACATATTTACAGCACGTTGTCTTAAATACCGATTTAACTTTCCCTCTCGTACTGGTCCATCCTGAATGCATACACAGACATGTAGCTTGTACAACTGAAAGTGGCAAGCTCCAGAAACAGTGTTGCGTCTCTAGACACTTTAGTGCACCCTTGTTGACCACGTACAGCTCCCTCGATTATGCGGTGACTAATGCAATGCAAGCCTTCATTCACTACTAAGAAAACAATATGAACTGATTTGACAGTGCGACAGAACCAGAAGACTTCTGAAAAGGAACATGGTCCTTCTTTGTGCTAATTATTTAATGCCGCACACTTTCTAAATACCGTGTTTACGAGTGAGAAGCACGGGAATGAACTAAAAAGTTCTAATGACATTCAGCTGCAATCAAAAGAAAATAACATATGACAATTATTGACAGTTTTTTCGTCATTTACACAAACTTACTGCGCCACTTACAACCCAGCGTTCACACAAGACACACACTGACGTCACAGACAGTTAGCCTCTTCGTTTCTTTAACAGGAAGGATGACGACGAAGTGTCTTCTTGGCAGAACGATTCTAGCTTCAAGCACGATTTTGGGTACTGACAGTCCGGAAATTACTGAACATCTATGCATCTCCTCAAAGACGCTCCTTCTAGGTGTTCATTTGAGAGCCCACCGCATTCTTTGAGAATCAATGGGAGTCTCGACTGCCCTGTCCCTAGGTAATTTTTGTGCAGTAGCTTTTAGAACCAGTAAACGTACTAATCCGTGTTGTGGTTTTCTCAAACACACCTACTGCGACAGTAAGAGCTGCATTCGATCATATATTTCCTAATAACGCTAAGCATCTGCCTATTAGATACATAAAAGGTTTGTTTGATGACCATTTCGAAAACCTCCAAATAACTACACTATTAGCCACAGATGCTTCTGCCAGTGAAGGGAAGGCAAGAGTGGGCATTTTTTCGCTATCATTAAATTGGTTTTTCTCGCTTCGACTGCCCGACTTTACACCAATATTTCAGGCAGAGTTATTGGCGATCATTCTAGTTCTTCTAAAACTTCCAACGTGTATTTATTCCGCCGTAATCATAAATAACTCCTTGTCCACTTATTCTGCTCTATGAGTGCATCTATCAATTCTGCTCTATCAATCTGCGAGCATTTTATTCATCTATCCCCCAAAATTTACGCCTCATCCATTTGATATGGATAGCAGTGTACATGGGACTCATTTTAAACGAGTCAACAGATGCACTAGCGGTGGCTACTCTTAAAGACCCAGTTCTGATGATCCTAAGACTTTCGCCATACATCACTGCTGCAAGATGTTAAAACATTTTCTGTACAAGAAAAACATGCTAAATCATCTGCAATAAATAACACCTATTTTCAAACCTTAGCTTGTCTTACGGCTCAGCAGACGGTGTTCGACAAGAAAATTCGAACTTTCATTTACGAAAGTGCGCTGCTGAATACCAACGGTTAATTTTTATTCTCACAGGTGTGGTTTAGCACCGTACCCTCAATGTTTTTTTATTGCAATAAACCTGAAACTATGGAACATTTCTTTATAAAGTTTCGTAGGTTCAGCGTTCACAGAAAACGACTTATAGAAGGTCCCCTTCGCCAACTTTGTTTGGTCATTACGCTTGCTGTGATACTGTCTTTTAGGGCGTCGGCACTAGGATACTGCAATAGGAACGAATGGGATGCCATATTTAATTTTGGAAGTTAAACAAGGAGACTGTCATGTAGCTTTTATGATATTATATTCAACAACATGAAAACAAAAATACTAACTTCAAATTTTAAGATACTATAACCTGAAAATTGATATTAACAATAAGCATTCATTTATTATTGTATTCTTAAATTACAAAATTCTATTCAGGTGTTCTTCCCTTTTTACCTACTGCCCTCCGATTCATGGCCGATCCCCCGTAGTGGGTTGGGCCATACCCGTAGGCACCAAGAGAGAGAGAGAAGTTTAATGATACGAAATGCCGAGAGGTTGGCCTGAGGTATATACCTCTAGCCAGCTACTCGGCATTGGGGGAAGGGGAAGAGGGAAAGAAAGAGGGAAAGAAAGAGGTGCACGATGGCTGACGACGACGATAGAAGAAACATGTAGAACATATGGCAAGCAATTTGGCATGCTCAAAGTCTGCAATCCAGGCTCGTAATTTTTAAAAAGTTCAGTAATGCCTGGATGGCCTTGAAACTCGATTGAGCATCTGGCCAAGGGCCTAAAGTAACGTCCTCTGACAACGGTGCGCTGTCGAGACGCGTAAGGTCGTTGTCCAACCTTTCACGCTCTTCCACGTACTTAGGGCAGTCACAAAGCACATGACCTATAGTCTCAGTCACATTGCACACCTCACAGTGTGGAGACTCCGTGCGTCGCATCAGGTGCACGTATCCGCGCGTAAACGCTACCCCCAGCCTTAGTCTGTGCAGAAGACTGGCACAGCTTCGTTGAATTTTCGGTGGTAGCCTAAAATTCATGGTAGGGTCCAATCTCTGGAGTCGTCTGTGGCGATTATCCGGATTGTCCCAGTGCTTTGCTGTCAATTTTCGGATGACACTGGAGAGGAGGCAGTTGGCGTCCGCTCTTGAAAAGGGAATTGCAAGCAGTGACTCTCGTTCTTCGAGTGCTTTCGTCGCTTCGGCGTCGGTCAGTTCGTTGTCCTGTATACCACAGTGACTGAACATCCTCTGAAATGTGTTGTGGTGGCCGTTTTCTTGTGCTAAAGTTTAGAGCTCGGCAGTTTGAAGAGCCAACACTCTGTAAGCGCTTTTTTTCAACACCACTCTAAGTAGTTGAAGAGCCGATTTTGCGTCACTGAAGACTGTCCATATTTGAGGAGGCTGCCGCGAAATATATTGAACGGCCTCTCTGATTGCCACTAGTTCCGTAGATGTTGTAGTCGTCTTGTTATGCAGAAGAAACCATCGAATGACTTGATGCGCAGGCACGACGAAAGCCGCACCAGACGCATACGGCGAGACCGATCCGTTTGTATACACGCTGTCAGGATTGGGGGCTCAATCCCTATCGCCCGTGGTCCTTTGCCAAGATTGGAGTACGGCATGAATTCGAAGGTAGCTGGCCCATGCCGTCGTCCAACTTATTTACGCTGAGGACGTTGATGAAGTGAAGAACTGCTTCTCATCGAGAACGAGGAATATGGGTTTACTTACAGAAATTAGTCTAACATGACTGCTTGAGAAAAAGAGTGTCAGTCCAACATGACTGCACGAGAGAAGTGTATCAGTCTAACATGACTGCTCAAGAGAAGTGTGTCCAGCATTCGCACAACAACAGTTTTTATACACTCGGTCCGCCGGCCATACGAGGCGGCGACTGTTCGTTTACTCATTGCCAACTTGCTGCCGCTCCGCAGAACAGTTTACGTACACAAAGGCAAACACATTCCGATGCCCAACGACGGCGTTGGAGGGGTGCCGTTCCGGGAAGTTTCGGTGCCAATCGTGGGTAGCTCGTTGTCCTGCGGCTGGCCGAGGCATGGGAAGCACCAAAATACGGCTTTCCCGCGGCAGCTTGTCCATGCGTATCAGATCAGGTCCGCGCTGGAGAACTCCGGAACCATTGTTCGCACACCGAACTCGTTCCGTCACAATGTCGATGGGGCTGGTGGAAGGAGGCGGTTTTCAGCACAAAGGCCGCTTCTTCGAACACCTCCTAGCTGCAGCGACGGTGAGTGGGGGATGCGCGTCGTGTCCCCCAGTCGTAACTGGGTGGCAATCTTGCCTTGCAGCTCGCCATTCTTAACAGTGGGGGATGCGCGTCATGTCGCCCAGTCGTAACTGGGTGGCAATCCTGCCTTGCAGCTCGCCATTCTTAACAACGCTCACCGAGGAGTCATATTCTTTCGACATATATTCAAGTGTTAAATATCGGAGGCTGACGGTAGGTATTCGCGATTTTTTAGAAATTCCGGGAATAGATAGACGTACCGGTGTTTTGGACATCCCCCATGGGGGCATATGTGGAAGGTCAGCCGGGGCAAAGTATGCTCGTATGGCAGATTCTTGGCATTTAACGGCTCTTGAAAAAGTGAAGTCTGGCCGTGTATCGGGTAATGTCGATAAGGGATGGCGTCCATGACGGCAAAGCAGTCGCAGGAATACTCGAAGAGGATCGCATCGTAGATAGACAGGTAAAGGGGCGACGCGAGCCTCCTCAATTGTTTCGTGGGTTGAGGTGCAACGCGGAACACCGAGACATGTTTTCAGCATCTGTGCCTGGGCACTTTCCAGCGTACGCAAACATGACGAGCTCATACTTGATAAAACTGGCAGGCTATACCGGATGTATCCGACGTAGAGAGCCTGGTACAGCCGGAGTAGCGAATGTTCAGATGGACCCAACTTCATACCGGCCAGAAAGCGAAAAACTTGAGCAAGCCCAGTCAATTATTTCTTTAACATTGCCACATGTTTGGACCATGAAACACCGCGGTCAACGACAACGCCAAGGTATTTGTGGTGGGTGACATATAGGATGGCATTTCCATTGATCATAATTGGATACCAACGCATAAGCTTCCGTCTGAACGCTATCGCAGCGCACTTGTCTGGGGCCAGTTGCAGTCCTTGGCACGGCAGGTACTGAGACGTTAAAGAAACAGCTCGCTGCAATCTGGCACGAATTTACGGTCACGTGACTGCGGATGCCCATATGCATATGTCGTCTGCGTAGGTACTGATGCGTACTGTATCAGGAATTATTTCCGCAAGGCTAATAAGGGCAACATCGAAAAGAGTCGGGCTGAGAACTCCTCCTTGAGGCACTCCACGGACCACAGCGTGTCTTGTTGTTTCGCCATCATTAGTGGACATGAAGACTGTACGACCATCTAGGTAATTTTCAATCCACATGTAGAGACGGCCGCCGATGTCTAAATTACTGAGGGCATCAAGAATGGCCTCGTGCAGTACATTGTCATAAGCTTCTTTTATGTTTGAGAAAACTGCTCCTACAAGTCGGTGTCACTTTTTTTCGTGTTCGATCGTGGACACGAGATCAATGACCCCATCTACTGCAGACCGGCCACGTCTAAATCCGGTCATCATTTCAGGATAAAGCTCATTCTTTTCCATGAACCATTCTAAGCTAGTGAGCCCCATCCGTTCCATCACCTTACCGACACAGCTAGCTAAAGCTACTGGCCGGTAAGATGACATTTCATAAGGCGATTTTCCTGGCTTTAGCAGGGCCACCAAAGCACCAAAGCAAGCTTCTATCTGTGTTCTTTGGTTATTGGGTAAATCTTCAGAATTTCCTGGTGCCTCAGCTCCCTGTCTTCTGGCCATGGACGTGGAGCTCTTCAGAGGCACACCTAGTCTGAAGTCATCACTACCGTCCTTCACGAGGAAGAGGGGAGCGTGCTCAGCGGCCTAGAGGACACTAAGCTGAACTCCGTGTTGGGTGAACACTCATCAGATCGCCGCTTCATCTCTGTCGGCAGAAAGATGGCCAAAAGGAGGATTGTCAATGCGGATACATCAACGCAAACAAGCATGGTGACTCAGCAGCCAAGACTTCAACGCTGGCCTCAGGCCGTCGTCTTCGTGTGCAACCTACTACTGTTGAACAGGGAAGCACTATCTGTTTCTTTGGAAGGGGTAGTGTCAAATGAAATTGAGGACATCCGAATAAATAGGCGAAAAGACGTCCTCGCAATAGATGTTTCCAATTTGAGTGTGCTGGAAAAACTGCAACAAATCACGGAGGTATGACAGTGCGTTCCTCTACCCCGATTGATGATGCATCCACAGCGGGTGTAATTTATCACATTGATGTCACCAGTCCCAACGCAGACTAGCCTATCCTTGTCATACCAGCAAATGAGATTGTTGTCATCATGCATGTGAGCCGCATTGGAAGCACGCGCCGTGTCAAACTAATTTTCAAAGGAGATTGCATACCATCTTACGTCAAATTCGGTCACCTCGGACACCCCGTACGGCCATTCATACAAAAGCCTCTTCAATGCCACCAGTGCATTAGGTTTGGACATGTCAAGTGTGTCTGTCCCAATTCGTTACTGTGTCCCCGGTGCGCTGAACCTCACGCGGAATACACTTGCTGGGCTACTGTCGTGAAGTGCGGCAGCTGTAATGGTTGTCATGCTGCCTCGTCTGAAACTGTCCTCGCATCAAGAGATAGCTCGCAGTTCTCAAGCAAGTAGTCCGGGACAATTTGTCGCGCAGGGAGGCTGCTGAAACAATCCCGCGTCGACGTCGGCATCATAGAACGTCCTCAAAAAAGGCAACGACCCGAATAGAGAGGGGCCCTTCCATTGTGGCACCCGCAGTCCCCATTCAAACCATAAAAGGTCTGAACAGCCCAAGAAAGTAAGCTGAAAAGAATCTTTCTCCAGAAGAGTGGCCTGCGCTTTCAAGCCAGCAACTTCCCAAAGTACCACAGATTATGAAGCCCGCTCTGGAGCCGACTCCTGTCACTGATGACACGCCCAAAGCAGATCGTCAAGTGATTTTATTGATTCGTACCCTCATACATACCATTCAAACCTTGGAACCACGCTTGCTCAAAGTGCACTGAAAGCGCTGGACTCCTTATATAAGCCCAGTGCTCGAATGTTTCGAATAAAGACATAGCCAACCCTCACCCATCATTTCTAGAAGCGAAGGCAGCGTGAATCGTCCAGTGGAATGCATGAGGACTCAATTCACGCCTTTCTGACTTTCGTCAATTTATATATACTAATGTGTTCCCAATAATTGTGACATGGGGCCTCACGTATCAAAACCGGTCACATTATCGAGATGCGAAGCTGTTATGTCCACAACAAGTGGTGCCTGCAGCAAAGTCATCGTATTGTTTCGTCGTGAAGTCAGCTATGTTCGCCAGCCGATTCCGCCTCACGATTATTTTGCGTTTATATACATTTTGCGATTATTATATATTATTTTGTGACGGTGGGGGAAAAGCGCCTCTTGTATGGAATACACGTTAGTTCCAAGTAAGTGTGAGCTCAATCGAGCGTTTTATTAAGACGACAGTGCGCGTATAGTGGCAGCCGGCTGATTTCAGATGCACCGATTAACCCGCTCACTACTCGGAGCTGCAGATTAATCTGACCAAGCTCACGAGCCGCCTTGAGAAAAGCATATAGTGATTCTTGTCACGTTTTACTCGAAGCATTGCGAGAAACCACTGGGTTAAGTGAAGTTAGTCTGAGGCGGGGCGTAATCAAGCAGTCTAATTGAGACAGTAAATTGCCACACTAATCTCAACTATTAAGAGAAATCGTGTAGCGTGAAAGGCATAAGCAACCTGAAAGAGCACACGCCTTTGTGCACCAAAATCACTAACTTCATGCTCAGTGCGTATTGCATATCCTACGAAATATCATCAGAATGTGTGCCCAGACTGCTTCATAAGGAGCATTATGGACAGAAGGCATTAATGCCTGCTTAATGGCTCGTGCATTACGCGCATGTAATGTAGCCTCGATAAATATAACAAACCCCTTTCCAATTTACTTGGCTTATATGTGAATATTTTGACGAAAACTTCACTTAAATGGCACTTCTTTCGTGAGACCAATGAGGGGGGATAAAAGGGGGGAGTTGTGTGTCTGGCGCAAAGCAGTGTGCATACACTCCGCTCCAGGCAAAAAATCTGTGAAGTGCTTTCGTACAGCGGCTTTAACAACACGATGCATTAACTCGTCGTACCGACACTACGAGCCCGACACTACGTATGCCTGGGAGACCACCTCAGTAAATTACACTAATGGTGTTTACCCGCAAACGCGCCAAGCTTGATCACGGTGCATTTGATGGAAGCAAGAGAAATGCATTAACTTTTAAAAGCATTAGTGTAGTTCCCGTTCGACAAACAACATGTATGCGTCTTCAGAATGTAAAGTGAAATGCGACACATAAGCATTAAATTTCTTTGGCGACTTGAAAACTGCCATTTGTTCCCACCCAGTTTGCACATAGAATGTACCTTGGTATATATACGTACTCCATATATATTTAAAAGAGAAAATACCCAAACTCCGATTCTGAAGTGCATTGTTTTTCTTGCATGATCGTTAGGTTGAGGTGCAGCAAGACGCAATAAACACCTCAGAACACCAGCTGTACCTTCATGTTACGCGCAGAAAAAGCGGGTAACAAAGCAAGTCTGGTAGTTGCGGAGGGGGACGTAACCTAAGTTGTGTCTGCGTGCGTGCGTGCGCGCGCGCGCCCGCGTTTGTGTGTGCGTGCGTGCGTGCGTGCGTGCGTGCGTGCGTGCGTGCGTGCGTGCGTGCGTGCGTGCGTGCTTGCGGTTATCCTGCAATGCCGCGGAAGGACGGGCGGATGGCTGCGTTGACTTCTATGTATCGGGCATAAGCTATTCCACGACGAATCAAAAGCCTTCCTTTCCGAGCTCATCATCCCTCGCTCCCTGACAAGAAAACTTTCACTAAAGTGCTAAACCAACATGAGCACACGCCGCACGACGTCCTTGCGAATCTTCGCTTATCCCTACACAGCAAATGACTCGAGCTCCACGCGTAGAATCTCTCTGTAGAACACCCGCCCCTTGGCAAAGCATGCAGCAGGCGTCGACGACGACGATGACGAGTCGTTCAGCTAATCGCGAAAGGCACGCAGGCTGACCGCACACCCGCTCGTCAAAAAAAAAAAAATAATAATAAAGCGACGCGCCCATTTCGCGCGCGAGAATGCTTTTGACGCACTTGTCGCGCCGTCGTCGGTGGTTTCAGCAGACAGCGTTGAGCTTTCGCCGAGCAATGCGCGCCTGCACTAACGCATACATACATGCATCGCGAACGCGAGAAAGCATGTCTCGGTTTCCGATGCAGATTCTTCACGCAAACAGCGACACGGCTGCTCTCCCAGAGCCACGGGGCGGCACGGAAATGTGTTTTCGTAGTGAGTGGCGGGCGAGCGGCAGCGGCTCGATATGTTTGTTGTGCAGTTAAGCGTGAGCACCGCGCGATTCTGTCCAGGCATGGGCCGTGCCGGGCTGCCGTATACATACGACGTGAGCGCGGCGTCACATGAGTGGCGAGCGGAGATTGTGTGTCTCCTCTCTATGTGCCAGCTTGGTCGCGGCCGTGCTTTAGCGTCCGCCTGGAAGGCGGCGACACAAATGGTATGTACGGACACGACCATGAGTGCTTTGACGCCGACTGGGAGCGCCAGCCGCTCTCTTTCTAGTTTTCCTTCGCAGAGGGAGACCACTTGAGAGTTAATGGGCTGCATTAGATAAAAGCGTTCTCGTGTTCTTTGTTCGATTTTGCGTTTCTCGCTGCGCTCTCGTGGAGCCAGCGAAAAAAAAAAGAGCAAGCGCTGTTGCTACACGGCTCGGGCGAGCGCGCGAGCGCGGTGGAGATTAAACCTCGCGCGCGGACAGCTTTTCAAGGGGCACCGAGCGGCTGTATTTGCGCTGTGACGCTCGTTCGAGTGGTTGAACGACGTTTTCCTATTCCGAGAAATGGAACGTTGCCAGCGGCTTCACCGCGCCTCTTTGCACGCTCCCGCCGTGCCTCGCTAATGTGTGATGTGTCGGCTCGATAATGTATACCGTCGGCGGATTATTGCTCCGCGTATCCGGAGAGCATTATTGCTCGGATTTCGTGAGAGGCCGCCTGCACGCATCTGCACCCGCGGCGCGGTTTCTGATAGCCCGGCGACCGTTCTTGGCACGCTCTCAGTCCCCTGCACTATATTATATATAACGCCCAAATGATGCTGCGTCCAATTTCTACATTCTTTGCCCGAATAGCTTAAGCTCGCCTACGGTATAGCGCGTACGAGGGCGCTTCCTCTTCGTTTTCAGCTGCATCACATGTTTAAAGTTATCGCTATAGAAATAACGTTGATCTAACTTTTGCAGTTCGAGTGTCCACATATGCGCACTTACGCATGCTAGCAGCAGAGTCGTCTTAATTAATGTTGAAATTATTGATATTCTATGGCTCATTCGTCCTAGCAGTGGGCAGCCCGTCCTTCACTTTATCTAATGGAACAACAAAATTTTGAGTAAATTACTTTTCGACAATGTTATACGAACAATTGTTTCAACGTCGTTTCGAACGAAACTGCCTTAAGATAAGAGCCATTGTGATATCAGCCTCTCCACCCAACTGATTTCGCCACGCTGACACGGCTTTAAAGTGTACAGATTAATTTACAAAGCCACTCTTATCTGATGTCATTGAAACAATGAATACTAATGGCATATTACGAACGCAAAGGCGGAAGTTTCGTCTGATTAGAACTGTGTCATGGGAGGAAGGACACAGTTGGAGGTATATCAGAAATGTCACGCAGAGAGGAGGAAAGGCAAAACACCGAAAAACTAACAATGATTGCACCATATTTACCATCGCTAATAAACACGTGGCACACGTGAGGAGGGGACATGGAGATGAACAGAAGGCAAAACGACATTCACTTGTAAACGCTTGCACGCAGATGCGAGTGTTCGACACGCACATAAAAGTTCTTGAACAGTCCAACTGACTTTAGGAACCACAGCGGTGTTGGTGTCAGCTTAGTTCTTGCACAGGCGAAGCCAGACAATACCGTGACCGAGCACATTTTACTCCGTGAGCGATCGATCGTCAAGCCAGCTTCTAGCACGCAGTCTTTTCTCAGGTAAAGCCACTCACAGAGCACAACATCCACATAGCTCCAGGACCCGTGCCGAGGGTTGCAAGCGGGGACGTCAGTCACTCCTGTAAAGAAATAATGAGCATCAGTTAAAACACTCCTTTGACAGAAAGCAACGTCCCGCCACAAACTAGACAATCCCAAATAAATCATGCGTCACATTGTATTACATAGACATCTTGGTGTGCTTGTATTTATGTGCGTTTATGCCTCTATTTATGCGTCTCCGTGCGCATGTGTCAGGTGTTTGCGTTCACGCACGTCAGTTGAAGCGCAAGAATCAGTTATCATTGCTGTGGCATCAAAACGACTCATTCAGAAAACCAGGGGCATTAGCTGATCCCTGGAAAAAATTGTGGTCTCAGTGCCTATTTATCTGCATATTTATCTTAAACGCGCTAGCTACAACACAACGAAAGGTATACTAACTGCTATACACTCACGACCACCCCACAGAGACGCACGTTATTTCGTTTTTCATCAAACTTATTTGGAGTAGTATGCACGCCAGACAAACCTACTAGATTCATTAAGCAGCCCCTCTGCCATCCCCTTGCCTCCCCACTCTTGTCTCATACTCTCTAGCTACGACCATTTATTTTGTAGAGGTGGTATATGTATATTGCCACATGAAGTTTCACGCTAGCCTGCGTGTTTTAATGAGAGCTTTTGCTTAACGTTCCTCTCCGGTATATTTATCTTCACTCCCTACTTCTCGTACGAGGGCCTGACGCAGCAAACCAAATCTAGTCTATCGATTCTGAGAGCTCACGGCTTTAACTTTTCTAAGACCGCTCGTAATTCATGTCGGCTGTCATCTTTAGTTTATGCTATAAGCATCGCACTGAGGTCTTTAAGCAAAACGGCCTTGATAAAATGCTGGAGCACCCCGGAAAGCAGCAGGCAGCAGTACATTCGCGGTGGTCAGCTAAATATAGAAAATTAGCAACTTGACGCAGACAAATGTCGCCGTATAAAACTTTACAGTGCTCCATTCAAAGTGTGCCTAAAGAAAGATAGAAGAATCCGGCATGATGTATCTCTTTCTGAAATCGACAAAGCTGACGTTCGCGACAGCGGACATACGTTCCATTTGCATCGCATGAAATATGAACACGGCGTCCTAAAGCCGGGCGGCGTCTCTGGCTAGATTTAGTAACCACGTCGAGGAGACAGAGCAGGGTGGAATCGATAATCTAAGTGACCATAACTTTAGAAAAATAAACAGCTACCGAAAGCAACTGTTAAAATTCTCGTATTGTGCAGTACAGAGAGCACTGGTCGCTGTCTTCGATAAAAAGAGTGAGAAATGCAGAGGCAGACCGATGTTCCCTACCCGTGCGACCATTTCTTCCCCCGCACGTTGTAGTTCAAAGGCAAGCCGCACGGCGAGCGGGCGGTAACCTCCCCCTCTAAGGACGAACCAGCGCACACCACGGGGTACACAGTGCGGGCTGCCGTGCATTCCGTATACGCGTCGGTACAGCGCAGCCCAGAACGCGCCACGGGGGCGGCGAGAAGTTGTGTGAGAAGCGCCGGCACAGCAGCAGCGCCTTGGCTAATCTGACACGTCCATGACGTGTCACGTTACGGCGTGACAGAGGCGTCTTCCTCGCAGCCGCCGCAGGAAGGGATCCTACGGAGCCAGCCGGCGTGACCGATCAATGCCAGTGATGGGCGTCGTGAGCACGTCTACCCAGATGAGCTCTCCCAGACGCGTGCCTCGGCGGAGTCGTCTCGCTTTCTGCCGCTGCTTCTTGGACACCCCGTCTTTCGTTTGTGTTTTCGTCTTCCCGCATAATTTACGGCTTGTGTTGCCTTCTTGTTATTTCTTCATTCTTTCGATCCAAGGTCGCGTGTTGTCAAGCTCGAGTCCGTACGTCTCCGATTGCTTCTTCGCGGGCGCGCAGTTTTTTTGACTGCGGCCATTCGGTCGGTCGGTTGGTTGGTCGGTCGGTCGTTCCGCACCATGGATGCAGCGGAGAGGGGGCGCCTGACGAACGCAGGCACGCGTTCCCGTAGAGTTGCAATAATGTGCAGCACAGTGGAGGCTTAAGCATGTGTCCCCCTGCGAATACGCGGAACGTACAGGAAAATTGTTCGCCCGCAGCAGCATCGTTCGCTGTCTAGAACTCTACACAGTTTTTTTTTTTTTAATGCTGCTGGATGTCAGAAGCGTCATTAACCCGCTGTTACCAAAGTGGGAGGCATGCAGCTGGATGCGCTTAACGCAGATGTTCTACAATTATCAATCGTGAGAAACGCCACTGAAACTTGGCGCAACTTTCTTTATCGTGCCAGTGATCACCTCATCATGCCTCGTTACTTCCAATAAGCTGCACACTTCTGTTGAAATGGAGTTTAGAGACCTCTTCGGCAGCAGGTTAAGCGTCTTTCAGAAGTAACGAATCTCAGTCGTGCTCGCGAAGTTACCAGTTCTGCCGCTGTAGGCCGTGACGGCGCCTGCTATTGAGACGTGACGCAACTGACTAGTCTTAAAGAAAGTAATGTGCTGTCGGTGCAGCGCAAAATATGCTTGCGAGCGTCTGCAGAAGGCTTACATTAGGCGAAGTCATGGGATGGCTTCCTTCTGACGTTGGTCTGCGCGAATATACCCACGGCGATGCCAGCGGTTGTCATTGCTCTGGTATTAGTGTCGCCTCGCAGGCTGCATGATTCACTCCCGCAAGCTACCTTTGAGGTAGCAAACTAGCTGGTCAAAGACTGGTTAACATGCCTTCCTTTCCTTCCTACCTTTTTTCTCTCTCTTTCTACTCGCAAGCTACCGTATCCGTAACAAGAAGTGGAATCGTTAATTTATGACAGCACAGTCCGGGTTAGGGCTAAGCAGTGTTTCCGCAGAAGGGGTGAAAGTTATACCTCAGCAATGTCAAAAGCCGCGTCTTCATCAGTAATTAATGATATGTAACAATGATTTTACATTCCAGAACTACACTTCTATGAAGGACGCAGGTATAGTGGAAGGCTGCATGTATATCGATTTAGACCACCTAATGTTATTTGGTAAAAAAGACAGTCACTGCAATGAAGACAGGAATTATTCTTTAACACGAACCCATATTTCTTGTTTATGATGTGCGTTTGCTTGTTAACGGGGCTATAGCGGCCACAAGCGGGAATAGAAAACTCAAATTCCTGCTCAGCATTCGAAAGATATAGTGCATCAGCCGACGCGTCAAGTACAGGTTAATTGGTTGTGCACTATAACGTCTACAGTAAGAAAATGTAGCATTTCTTACCCATGATTAAAAGAGAGTGCGGTGTGCCTTTGCGTGGTTGCCTCACGTTAAGCATGCTGGAGACCCATACATCTGCGTCTGATCGCTCATATAATTCTTACAAGCACCGGCGAACGTGTAAGCGTAAGTTGCGGGGAAATTTCATTCGAATCTTCACTTCACTCGCATCGTAGGTAACCAACTGATATTATTGCCCAGTCCACCTTAAACCCGTTCTACTAAGACAAGGGAGCTGCGTGCACACTTTCATTTCTCGCCATCCACATCCATAGAGTCGCATCTCAAAACTGTATATTCATTAGAAAAATTCAGAATAGAAAGTCTATAGCGGCAGTTTCGTATAAAGTTCATAGGTGGTCTTTTGAAAGCCTATGAGAAACTTTAATAAATGTCCTGCAGGACGCACGTCAACGCGCAGGGGACGTCCCCCACGCAGGGACCAACACGCCGTACCTGGCGGCCGTTGCGCGAGCCTGCTGGACGGCCTATTGCTGGTCTTGTAGTAGCGGGCTTCGTCGGGTCTTCTCCCGCTTGTCCGAGGAAGAGTCGGGCGGAGCGTTTCTGCACTCCCAGAACATGAGTGCGAATGTCGCCGTGACCCCGCACGAGGGGCACGCATCGTCGGGGTAGACGTCCGGGTAGGTGATGTGTAATGTGACGGGTTGGGATAGATATGTGTCTGCAACAAGCGTAGCGTTAGTGCCTGCGGCCTGCTTAGTTCGGAGGGCGGGGGTGGAAAGAGACGTCATCCCAAGTAAAAGTGTTTAGTGATTTCGTTGTACGTTACTGGGGCATCCCTGCTCGCCTCCAACTCACCGAGACGCGGTTGCCCGGGATTGAAAGCCTATGGACTCGTGCCTTTTTTGCCTCTTATGGTGTACGGCTTCCTTGTAGGCCACTCGTTTGGAAAAATAAAGGTCACAAAAAGACGAAACAAAGTATCACCGTAGCGACCTTTGCCGACAGACAATCTCTATTCTATATTTGCAGTGAAGGACGAGTCTGCGCGACCATACATGTGTCATTTCTACCTGCTCGGCTAAGCTCTTCAGTTATCATCGAATGTTGTCTCTCTCTCGCTGCCTTTGCGAAAGTTGAAGATGATGTTGGATGGAGGCCACGGCTGCGCCGCCTCTAAGGACGGTACCTTTGTTGATCTGAGCTCTTGGACCCAGATACTATAGGATTGCCGTCAGGCAACATGTATATCGAGTGAGCTCGCAACAACCCCTCCGTATGCACAAGTTTATATGCAAATGTACAGTCGCGGACAGAATAAAATGGACCACGGGATCTCCGAAAATGTTCGATTCCCGAGCAGACTGTAGCAGTAACCAGCAAAACTGCCCACGACAACGTCGTTAGCATAGTCTAGTCGAGGTCCAAAATGCAAAAACCAGATTGCGTTGTGATGTTGCGGAGATATTCAGCTTTTTCTTAGATTTCATGGTCCGTAATATTCTGTCCGCGACTGTAGTGTCAAAACAAACTACAGAGCGACACAGCTCCAGAGGCTACGACCACTCCTCCTCCTCACAGAAGCAAACACATTTTCTTAACCGTTCGATTGGATAAGAATTACATGCACTTCTCCGCCGCTCCACACCATGAGGTCAACGGGCTCTATTAACCTTGACAAGTGTCAAACGCGTTGTCTCTGTGCACGCGGAAGGGTGTGGTAAGTGCAAAATGAACATTTCCTGTTGTTGGTCATACTTATTTATTCTTTTTTATTCTTGCAAACAGTGATAATCCTTCCATATATATGTCGCTACGTTTTCAATAAAAAGTTTGTTGTTGTGTTGGATATCAGGAGGAAAGTGAACATGTCTGCACTAGGGATTAATGAGAAGCGATTGTACCTAAGAGGGGGGGGGGGGTGTTCAAGCAACGGAGACGTACAAAAACGATGTTCCCAATAGCGGTTCAGGAAGTTTGATCCTAGGTATTCTTTGTGTGTTCTTTTCTCTTTTAATATAGGCATGATATTACCCAAATAAGAACAAGAGGTTGGTAGCACAACCCATGGCCCCCTTTCACAGGGGACGCTCATAGCATTCATCCATCCATTCATCCATACATCCATACATTTATGCGAGTGGAGCGGCATAACTGTTCGACGTATGGCAGCGCGAGAGCGCCCTGATACGCGCGCGAGTTTGCGAGTTACTGTAGTCTCTGCGAGATACAAAATTCCATCGACAAATTGTGCCCTGGATGGGTGCCAACACCGCAGCAATAGCACTACGATCATACCCTATTACTTGGCTTGGCTAAATGAAAAGTCTGTCGCATGCAGCCAGCAAAAGCATGGCCTACGAGATTAGTTTCTGTTTCTTGTAGGGAGCCGTTGCTCGGGCGCATAGATTTGGACACCACATATTATCGTAAAAATAATTCAACTCTTCAGAAAACATGAGCCGCAGACCGCCGGCTTTATAAACACAAAAATTCGGCAGAGCCCGTCTCATGATGACTGTCGACGGTAATGCGTTTAGCATTGAATCAATATAGCGACACAACGTGTTGCCACCGTCAAAAAAACTTATGTATGAGTTGTGTACTGCAGCGGGACTCCTCTTTCGAGCTTCCCTAAGAGCACTCGGAGCCATCTAGTGTCGCCGCCGCGAAGGCCGCGCGTGGCCTCCGAAATGCATGGCGTGCCGGTGCGCGCGAACGCTTAGAAACGCGTCCTGCGGTAACCGGGTTCCTCTCTCGTGCTTCTTCATCTGGTGGCTCTTCCGAGAGGTCCGCGCGGAGTCTCCGAGACGAGAGAGAGACAGAGAGAGAAAAATTTATTTTATTCCGGCCCCCTGTCCAGGGCTACTGGTCGCTAGGGTGGTGGTCAAAGGCTGCCGGAAACGGAGGTGAAGCTGCAACGTTGGTGGCGTCGACTGTTGATTGGGCTGGGTCCGCTTCTTGTCGTGCTCCAAGCCCAAGCGCCACTGGTGAGCTCCGTTAACGTGGCCACATTGCGTGATGTTGGATCAGCCAGCCACTCCTCTAATGTGTGTGGTCTTTTTGGTAGCGTCCTAAGTATAGATTGAAGTGCGTGTTGACTTCCCGGGCAGTCCCAAAGTGTATGTGGTGACCAGAAGCGTGGCGAGAAGATTAAAAGAAGAAGAGAATGTCCACCGGGTATATCGTTCAGTCACTCAGTCCGGATCACAGATGCTGACTCAATCCGGTAGCTTTCAAATATCACAGCAGCGCTTTTGTGGCCTTTTGTAGCTGCGATATGCGAGGCCATGGTCCCAAGATCTTGTTCAAGGTGAATGGTTTTCTATCTAACTGATTGAGAGCTGTGCAGAGGTCATGTCTTTCATTTTCAAAAGATGGGCAGTAGCATAGTAGATGTTCTGTAGTTTCCTCGACACCGCAGGGATTGCACTCGGCGCTATCAGCCATTCCAATAAAAAACTTCTATGTCTTAGTTAATGCGACGCCCAAGCGTAAGCGCCACAGCATTGTTTCTTCATTACGTAGAGACCCTGGTAACAGCCGCAGTTCCATAGATGGATCGAGGGAATGCAATCGATGTTGAGTGAATTCAGGTGTGTGCCACTTCTCAATGTCAATGTCACTTCTTAATGCTAGCTTGCTTAAGTGTTGGGCTGCGTCAGTCCGCGCGCAGGTTTCGGATATTGCATCTTAGCTGCTCAACGTCCTAGCCGGCAGCGTGCATAATATCCAGGATTGCTAGCACATGGAAACGTTTATGCGAAGCATAAGAAAGGTCGCCGAACTTAAAAGCGAGATCAAATAGGGCGTTCGCTATTGACAGGCCTGACTGAAAATGCATTAAACAAAAAAGAAAACATTGCTCGAGTTATGTAAATTATCTGCGCAGAGCACCTTTCATACGAAGTTATAATCCATACTGCACGCGCCGGTGCATTCAAGCGAGCGTTTCGTAAGTAGCTATTGCTTCGCACGCGCGGACGGGGCAATTTCTAGCCATTGTACGGACCCCGAACGTCTGGCCAAATATGAATGCCCCGAATTATTCGCGAATGCAATCTCGACCCCGGCTTCACTGCCTGTTATGTGTCGTTTGTGGTAGACACGCGGAAGTTCTAGCAGCCACGCCAATAATCTGTTGCCCGATAGTGAACCGAGGTTATATATATAATATGCTCGGACTCGTGTAACATCTCTTTTATAACGCTTCTCGCAAACAGCTTTGGTAACGAGTTTCAAACGGGAGGGGGAATAATGTCGACGTGATAACACGATAATACGGCGTGGGCTAATACAAGTGGTTGTTAGCGGCAATGACGTTTGCGGAATAGGAGTTGAGGAGCGCGGTAATTAGCACCAATCTTCCCGCTCGCATTTCGCAACAACCAATTAAACTCGGTTGTTGGTCCTCGGTGTTTTCTGAAGCGTGTTAGCAAGGTGCTATAGGGTGTCTTCGACTGACGCCACAGATACCACGTTTCCGTTCTATTCACAGCTTTCTCAACATTGCTGGAAATAAGCCGAGCAAAACAACGCGAAACTTTTTATCATGTTAGATTTATTATAACAGCCGCATTGGGGCGTTGGTGCATATACAGTATTCATGGGATGTCACGAAAGTCGTATAGCTGTTTATTTCGCAGCTTCCACAAGGCACCTGGAGATAAACCAGAACTTTTCACCGTGGTTAGCTGTGGAAAACACTTTGCCAGCACACTGTGTTCGATCTGTCTGCTGCTGATTGTGTGTTCAGCGAGTCAACAATTATATGCCACTCGACGTGCACGGGCTCTTAGTGGTCCTTTCGAACCACGCTCTGCTTTATGCAGAAGACGACCTTGGGGCATAAGAGCCGCACTGAAAGATGGGTGTGATCGGATATAATTGTCACTAAAAGTAAAAAATATCATTTCATTGTTGGGTGCGCAGATGTAACAGACCATTGGTGATGTCTTCCATTACCACAGGCAGGCTCTGCATCCATAAAGCATAACAATGGCCTGTTATAGATCCGGGATATATACTGCCTTCCAATCACTGCAGCCCCACCGCTGGAGAATTACCGGTAATTTCATTTAGGTAGTGGTTGCACTTTTTTTTTGGTGTTCGGCTTTCTTTAAGAGATAAGCTCCTGGGGAGGGACGCAATATATATTTTCTTGCATTGATCGAGAGTCAGTTATTGCTCCGTATGTGTTTCTGAGTGAGGAACAAATGACTTAGTTCTTTACAGAATACAGATTCCACGCTCTTGCTATGATCACTTTTGAAACACAGGTCATATGCTGGCCTCGCGGATCGCACTTGACGGGATCAAAGCGTCCGCTGTCCAGCTAGATAACGGGTCGAACGCAATTGAACATTTAAAACAAACTTTAATTACACTGAGAAGGTCAAAAAAGCAAGTTGAAAATACACAAAACGTTCAGTTTTAGCCCCGTAAAAAAGTGGTCCGGTCTCTAGGGCTGGTGGGGCGAGTCTGCCCGTCCCGCGCTTTTCCAACTGCGGTTTCCATCCCCGTCGCCGCCCCCAGGCACGGGAAACAACAGCCGACACCCCGAAGCGTCGTCACTGGGTTTCTTTCAGGAACCGAACGGAGGGAGCGGGGTCCTTTCTCTCGCGCACAGCTTGGAGTCCGCGGGGGGCCAGTGAAAGAGAAAGCCATAAAAGTAAGGAAGGCTCGCTTCCCTCTTGAAAGAAAAGTCTGGCCGTGCATTCGCGACGCGCACAGAACACTCCCCGTCTGGTGTCTTCCGTTGTTAAGACGCCACCACTATATCACGGTCACAGCAAACGCACAACTTCTGTTGTTGGCCGGAAGAATGTTTTCACAACCCCGTCTTTGGCTGTTTTCAGCTCGACCTTGCGCACCCTTCCATCTGCGCTGGGCAGGCTTCGTGTAATCACTCCGACGGGCCAGTCGTTGCGGGTTGCTTCTTTATCCCTGAGTAGAACGACGTCGCCTTCTTTGAGGTCGGGTTTTGCTGCTTCCTATTTTCGGCGTTGTTGCAAAGTAGTGACATACGTTGTGCGTCAGCGCTTCCAGAACTCGTCAGCCAGGTTTTGCACGAGAAGCCAATGCCGTTTGTAGAGGTTGCTTGTATCTAACTGCCCAGTTGTTACAGATGCGCTTCCGTGTTTTTGGGTTAAGAGTGTCGCCGGAGTTAGGATTGTGGGATCTTCGGGGTCAGACGAAGTAGGAGTTATGGGCCTGGCATTAATGATGGCCGCAACTTCCGCCAAAAAGGTTGCAAGAATGTCATGCGTGAGTCGTTGATGACGTGACTGCATGAGCATTGAGTCAAGAATGCGACGTGCAATGCCTATCATCCGCTCCCACGCACCGCCCATATGGGACGCGTGCGGTGGATTGAATATCAATTTGCAGCCGTTTCCGCTGAGGAACTTGCCTATTTGTGAGCGATGAATGCCCTCTGCGCTGATTCCAACTTCTCTGCAAGCTCCGATAAAATTGGTCCCGCAGTCAGAGCGTATTAGCTTGACGGGCCCTCGCACTGCTAGGAACCTTCGGAAGGCATTAATGAAACTCGACGTATCCATTGATTCGATCAGCTCAATGTGCACTGCGCGAATGCTTAAGCAAGTGAACATGACTGCCCAGCGCTTGCTGTTTGCAACACCACCTCACGTTCGGCGAGAGACAATCATCAAGGGACCGAAAACATCGATTCCAACATTCGTGAAAGGCGGATCTGTGCTGATTCGGTCTGCCGGAAGGTCAGCCATCTTCTGGTCGTGAAAGCGCCCTCGCAGCTTCTTGCATGAAATGCATGCTTGCAGCACGGATGAGATGCACCTTTTACCTCCGACGATCCAATACCCAGCAGCTCGTACGGCTCCTTCTGTGAAGTGTCGGCCCTGGTGTTGCACGCATTCATGGTGGTGGCGCACGAGAAGCTTCGCCACATGGTGCCGACCCGGCAATAAGAGAGGGTGTTTCTCATCGTCTGGAAGGTCGCTTCTGTTCAAGCGGCCGCCGACGCGGATCAAGCCGTTGGCGTCTAAGAATGGGTCAAGCCTTCGAAGCGAGCTTGTCTTGTGAACCTGCTCTCCTCTCTGGTTACAGCATATCTCTTCATAAAATGCGTCCTGCTGTACTGCGCGAATGATGAAGAGCCTGGCTTTGGAGAGCGCCTCAACGGGAGCTACCTCTCCTTGTGATGCGTTCTTTGCGCGATGGGCAACCTGGATCAGACTTGCTACAGCACGAGTGAGAGATTTCCAGTTCGAGAGTCTATGAAAGCGTTCAGCTCCGAGTCGCTGTCGTTTGTTCACCTCCGTCGCCAGAGTGCAGACTTCAGGGCGTATTTCTTTGTCTTCGTCAGGATTTGAGAGGATGAAGCTCGACGACCGTGCTTCCTCTTCTCGTCGTGAGAGAAAATCAGGTCCGCACAACCAGTTCGTGCTCTTAAGCTGTGCCGCTGGAATCGCTCTAGTGGCGTGGTCTGCTGGATTTTCGTCTGTGTGAACGTATTTCCATTGTTCAGGTTGCGTGCTGCTACGTATCCGCTGCACCCTGTTGGCCACATACACGTAGAACCTTCTTGTTTCGTTGTATATGTAACCCAAGACCACTTTGCTATCCGTGTAGAACGTGACCGAGTTCGGCTGGAAGTCCAATTCTCGTAGTATAGAATTGGTCATCTCTACAGCAAGCACTGCTGCACACAACTCAAGCCTTGGGATGGTGTGTTCTGGTTGTGGAGCAAGCTTGGCCTTTCCCATGACAAATCCGACGTGTTTGTTTCCTTGCTTGTCAGTCACGCGTAGGTATGCCACAGCTGCGACGGCCCTTGTGGACGCGTCTGAAAATACATGAATGTCCCTGCTTTCGGCTTCAAGCGTCGAGACTGGCGCATACGTTCTTCGCACGTGAAGGTGCTGTAGTGCCTGGAGAGAGTTCTTCCACTCGTCCCATCTCTGCTTTTTCTCGTCCGAAAGCGGTGTGTCCCAGTCATAACCCTTCGTCACGAGGTCACGGAGAAGGTACTTGCCTTGAACCGTTATTGGAGCCACAAACCCTAGTGGATCGTAAAGGCTGTTGACGGTCGACAGCACTCCTCGCCGCGTATATGGCCTGTCCCGACGAGGAGCCCTGAAGACGAAGCTGTCGTCGCGTATGTCCCACAGTAGACCGAGACTTCTTTGTGTAAGCGACGCGTCTGTGCCGAAGTCGAGGTTCTTCAGTGCCTGGGCGTGGTCCTCTCGAGGAAATGCATTCAGCACATTCTGCCTATTCGAAGCTATCTTGTGCAGCCTTATGTTGGCCGTTGCAAGCATTTTCTGTGTTCTTTGCAGCAGACTAATGGCATCTTCTTCGCTCGGGAGAGACTTAAGTGCATCATCGACGTAGAAATCTCTTTCAACGAACTTCCTGGCATCTTCGCCAAATCGTGGGGCAGCTTGTTGGGCAGTCCGTCGAAGGCCATACGTTGAAACAGCTGGCGATGGGCTGTTGCCGAAAACGTGAACCTTCATTCGGCACTCTATGATTTCTCTGGAGATATCGTTGCCCTTAAACCAGAGGAACCTCAGGTAGTTCTGATGGTCCTCGCGAACCATGAAACTGTAGAACATTTGCTGGACGTCCGCTGTAACCGCAACTGGTTCTTGCCGGAAGCGTATCAAAATCCCCACGAGGTTATTCGTCAGGTCAGGGCCGGTCAGGAGAACGTTGTTCAGAGATACCCCTTCATACTGAGCGCTGGAGTCAAATACGACTCGGATTTGATCAGGCTTCTGGGGGTGGTGAACGCCGAATATGGGCAGATACCAACATTCTTCGTCCACGTGAAGTGGTGGAGCTTCCTCTGCATGACCCTTGATGAAGAGCTCGTTCATGAAGTTCTCGAAACGTTCCCGTGTTTCAGGATGTTTTCGCAGGGTACGCCGTAGCGACAGCAGACGAGACAGAGCTTGTTCTCTGTTGTTCGGAAGCCGACATCTCGGTGTGCGAAAGCGGAGAGGGGCGACCCAATTGTTTAATTTGTCTTGGGTGAATTCACTATTCATTATCTTGAGGAATGTCTTGTCTTCCATGGAGAGAGCACGCTGGTTGTCACGTTCTGTTGTCTCGAAAAGATTCGGGGCCAGGTTGTCATCCAATGTTGCTGCCAATCGTAAATCTTTTGAGACCTTATCCGCAGAGTAGAGAATCGGCGCCTCCCTAACAAAGAAATGTCTTGGGCATGGCTCAAAAAGAGATGGTCGCCCACTGTCCAGCACATGGGTCTTGAACACGTTGACGCTGCCCGTTTTCCGCGTTCGACCAACGCAAACGTCACCGACAATGACCCATCCGAGGTCGAGCTTCTGAGCATACGGTGCGTCGTGGGGTCCGTTGATTGTCTGACGAACCTTGTGAGCTCTTAGGATGTCCCGGCCAAGGAGGAGCAGTATTCTAGCCTCCTCAAGAGGCGGAATGTGATTTGCTACTGACTTCAAGTGCGGGTAGTGCCTTGCAGCGTCAGGTGTCGGAATTTCCTCTCTGTTTTCTGGAATTGCCTTGCACTCGAGGAGAGGTGGAAGAGGAAACTTGACTTCGCCCGACATGCTCTGCACGAAAAAACCATGAGCGACTCTTCCAACCACTTCAGTACTGCCGGAGCAAGTGCGGAGCGTGTATTGCGTAGGCGTCCCCTTCACTCCGAAATCGTTGAGGAGTTCTGGCCTAACCAACGAGCGATTACTCTGGTCGTCAAGAATCGCGTACGCTATGACTATTTTCTCAGGCTGAGTCTCATGGGTCACCTCTACGAGGCAGATTTTAGCACACGACTTTGTGCTGCTGCCAGCGTTTGCCACTTCGGTACGCCTAGATGTGACTCTTCTTTCTGAGTCATCTGTCGTACTGTCATCAGACCGACTAGCCCTTGACGGCTCTGAGGTTGGCGGTGCTGGGTGAAGCGCTGTGGCGTGGTCGGCGCTGTCGCATATGAGGCATCTCACAACTGCCTGACATTGCCACTGCATGTGGTTCTTGGATGAGCAGCATCGTAGGCAGATCCCTTGCTTCTTTATGAAAGATTGCCGCTCTTCCAAGGTTTTCTCACGGAAGGCGCGACACCTTTCCAAAGGGTGAGGTTTCTTGTGATATGGACACCACCTTTTCAAGTCCCTCGATTCCGGTTGCTGTTCGTTAGCAGTGGCATCTTGATAATTCTTGGCAAAAACAGGATCCACTTCTGTTTTCCTCGCTGACACAGATGATCTTTGCCGCGTGGTCTTGGTACCATTGTCTTCCTTCCTTTGATTGAATGCAGACGAGGCATTTTGTGGATGCAAGATGAAACTCGGGTCATTCCTCATGCTGGCCTGATCTCTAACAAATTTGCTAAAGAAAGAAAAGGGTGGAAATGCAGTGTCGTGATCTTTCTTGTATTTCGACCCCGCCGACATCCAATTTTCTTGAAGTCCAGATGGCAACTTCGATACAATTTTGTTGACCCCTCTTGCGGTATCCAAATAGCCAAGACCGGCAAGATACGGGTCAGTTTTCGCAGCCTCTAGTTCTAGCAGGAGGTCGCCAAGTTCCTGGAGTCTGGTATTTTCCCGGTAAGATATCTTCGGGAAGTCTTCCAGCCGCTTCAGTAGTGCATCCTCAATTGCCTCAGGGCGCCCAAAGACGTCGTCGAGCCGTTTCCACACAACGTTCAAGCCCGTTGAAAAGTCATCCACGTGCACCGATTTCAACCTCCGAGCCTGATTTGACGATTCAGGGCCAAGCCATTTGATGAGGAGGTCTAGCTCTTCTTGGGCAGAAAGACCTAGATCTCTGACGACACCTTTGAACGATGATTTCCAAGCGCGAAAGTTCTCAGGTCGATCATCAAACTTGATAAGACCGCTTGAAACAAGGTCTTTGCGGCACAGGAATTTGAGGACATCGGCTAGCTTTGAGCTTGAACTGTTGTGTGTCGGGGCGTGCACAAGCGGCTGCGGACCAACTCGTAAGTTCATAAGACGACTCGTAGCTCCAGCATGCTTACAACTTGGGTTGTTAGGGGCAGCATCGTAGTCAGGTGGACGTTCATCAGCTCGCAGACACATCGAATTATTCGCAGCTGTGTTGGCCCTCGGCGACGTGCGAGCATTGTTTACGTCGTCGCTTGAGTTGGTAACGGCCTCCTCAGTAAACACGAGCGCAGAGTTGCGTAGGGCTTGCTGCTCATCGATATAACTCCTAGTCAGCAGCGTTCGGTCCACAGGAGGGAGCGTGCGCATGCGCTCCCCGCCATCCTGCTCCACGGCTGCCTCGAGCGCATTCGCCTGTGCGTTTGCAGCTGCCGCTTCTTTTTCATGCTGCAAAATATCCAATTCAGCCTCAATCCTTGCCTTTTCAATACGCATCGCGGCCTCTCTGCGACCAAACTCTGCTCTGGCCCGGACGGCTTCAGCTTGTGCGCGTGCTTGTACGGCGGCTAGGCTGATTGTTGACGAGCCCGATCGTCGCGACCTCGAAGAAACGCTTGAGTGGGCCGATAGAGAGTGCTGCGACGTTACCTCTTGTAAGCGGTCGCGTTCTCGTTCTGTAGCCTCACGTAATTTGTCGCTTACAGTCACATAACGATCTGCGTCGATTGCTTTCTGGAGTTCTAATTCCTGCTGGGTTTCCGATCTGCTCGTTTTGGCGAGGAAGGTAGAGTATCTGGCGGCGACGTGCTCGTAGCGCTCATAGCTTGCGCGAAGCTGCGTTGCGGCGTTGTTAACGTCTTCCTCTTTCGCACATGACACTTTCAAAATAGCTGTCTCCACGTTCTTCCAGGCAGCGTCTATTCTCCGGCAGTGCTCTTCGCGACTCGTTTCATGCGTTTCTTTACCTTTCATGGAAAACGTAGTTGCTCTTTGTGGTCGAATATTTGCCGTGGAAGCTTCATGCTCTGCTGTCATAATTTGAGACGTTTCAGGCGTCAGCTTGTCCTGATCCATTTTGGCGTGCGTGCTTCACGACGTATCTCACTCAAAGCGGACGTATGTGGTGAAGCCTGCTAAGCTGCGCGATGAAATTTGAAACGAGCCCACCTTGTCGTTGCCCTGTGTGCCGTCAGCTGCTCAACTTGTAGGCGATGCCGTGTCCTTGCAGTAGGCGGATGTCATGGTCAAACCGGAGGTCTTGCCGTGCGACGTATTCCACTGCAGCGGATGTTGAGTTGGCGGCCGATGGCAGTCGACTTCACTTTTTTACTATGCTGGCCTCGCGGATCGCACTTGACGGGATCAAAGCGTCCGCTGTCCAGCTAGATAACGGGTCGAACGCAATTGAACATTTAAAACAAACTTTAATTACACTGAGAAGGTCAAAAAAGCAAGTTGAAAATACACAAAACGTTCAGTTTTAGCCCCGTAAAAAAGTGGTCCGGTCTCTAGGGCTGGTGGGGCGAGTCTGCCCGTCCCGCGCTTTTCCAACTGCGGTTTCCATCCCCGTCGCCGCCCCCAGGCACGGGAAACAACAGCCGACACCCCGAAGCGTCGTCACTGGGTTTCTTTCAGGAACCGAACGGAGGGAGCGGGGTCCTTTCTCTCGCGCACAGCTTGGAGTCCGCGGGGGGCCAGTGAAAGAGAAAGCCATAAAAGTAAGGAAGGCTCGCTTCCCTCTTGAAAGAAAAGTCTGGCCGTGCATTCGCGACGCGCACAGAACAGGTCAACTTGACGAATTTTTGCAGACACCTTTTATTGCGATGACAATTGTGCACACAGTAGAGGTGCTCTCACGTCATCGACGCCACGCCATCCCGCTGTCCAGGCATGCGGCCAGCACACCTGGACACACTACCCGAACAGCGTATACCTGGACAGCGTACCTGGGTACATTATGTGTGGCCAGCGTCTAGAGCATTACAAAGCCTCCAGGGACACGCAGTAAGTTGGGCTGCAAAAACGATCAAGCCAAGCACCACCCCGCTCTTCTCAATCCGTCCTGCTTGATTTAGGGCAGCGTTCTGGCTTCTGTTGCTGGCATGATCGTTGTCTTCTTACTGAAGAGTATATGCGTACCATACCAGCCGTGGTGCATACACTGCAGTCTGAGCGGAACGAACAGTAAACGTCAAGCTAAACGTATCTAACATTTTCATTTGGTGTGAACAAAGGCCGACTGTTTCCTGATAGTTTCATTTTATGCTCCATCGAAGTGGGACGTCTGTAAGGCCGCTGGCAACATACGCCATCGTGCCTGCGTTGTGACACGCCTGCAGTGTTGCCGAATCGTGGGAAATTGTCCATATTGTGGCGAGAACCAAGGGACCGCGGGAAAGAGGGAAATTGTTTTTTCACAATGTCAAATGTGGAAATTTTTTTAGTGAGGTCGGAAATGTTTTGTTGATATTGTGTGATACCGAGTGCAAACCCAGACAATTATAATTACTGTTGTGCATGCCCAACTGAATTCGAGTCTATTCTACATGCTGAAACGTTGACGCAGCCGCTGTTTTGCGTACTTCTGAAATCCGAGAAACTACTGCGAGGCCAGCTTTGGGTGTGCTAATGGCAGTTGGCTACAAGAACTGATACGAATAAGGACATTGCCTCGGGTTTACAATAAGCTTCTTCACAACAAGACGTTCTTACAATGAGTTTTCCCGGTGATAGCAGCACAGGTAAAACTGAATTTTGGAAGAAGCTTTACTTAAGATGTTTCAGCAAAGTTGGCTGGAGAATCCTTCGTTAAAGGGGTGAATTGCTCGAAGGAAAGGTGACGACTACCGGAGCTTCACAATTCTTTTTCCTTGCTTTTCAATTTTTTTTGTGCCATCAGCATGTTTAATAAGGGCACCTGCATACACCAAAAACTGAACATTGCCTAATATTTTAAAGTGTTAGATTTTCCTAGATCGTTCCTCATTTTCGTGTTGTTGGCGTCAGCGTCGCCGTCCGCAGCGCAGACCTTGGCAACGTGCCAGAGGCTTCTTCCATTAATGAGAGAGGAGAGTTCGGTCACGTGACGCAAATCACTGTTCCCTGCACCACCGGAATGTGCTCCTCTCCGCGCATCGTGCACGGGCGGCGGAACCCGTCGATTGCCCCCGCAGTAGCCTGGAAGTTTTGCCGTGGCGTCGTTGGGCCTCGCCTTTCCCTCTGTGAATCGGCAGCGGCTCAGGTGCTTGTCGCGGCGTCGCGTTAAACAGATGGTGCTTACGGGAGCGCTGGCGGTGATGGCTCGTTTGGCGCACACCTTCGCGACCACTGGCGCGAAAAACGATTTGTGCGCTAGTGCAATACTTGAAGTGCACCGGCTTAAGAGATATAGTGTCCCTCTGTATAGTGTCCCTCCCACACGCACTCAGTGCTTACTCTCTCCCTTTTTTCCTCTTTCGATTCCCCTTTCCCCCACCCCCAGTGTAAGGTAGCAAACCGGGTGCTCTTCTGGTTGAGCTCCCTGCCTTTGCTGTCCTTGCTTTCTGTTCTCTCATCTCTTCGCGCCCACCTACGCCAGATTGTGCTTATAGAAAGGCCGGCCATTGTTCGAGCATCGGCGACAAGCTCAGTAGTTTAAACCAGAACGCTACAAAACATCCTTTACACGTTTATGGAGGAAGCGAGACCTTCAGACCGACAAGCGATTTGGTGAGCTCGAGATCGGCACCGAAAACGCCCATCCTCACCGCAACTAACACTTAAGCATCCACCTTAAATACTCGTAACCATCTTGAGCGATTTTTTTTAAACATTAGGTGCTAAGTATGATTCTTGAAAGGCGCCTCTCCAGGTCTAGCCATTTTGAGCATGACAAGCGCACAGCGTACGATGCGCGATAACGATCGTGTCTGCAAAATATTACATCGCTACGCGCCGCGGAAAGGTCTGAAATTTCAAACCGAGCTCCGTTTTGCCTTCTCCTCGCTGCCGCCACGCTCCAAGCAGGAGGAAGACGTACGTACACATGCTAGTGCGCCTACGTACACGTGTTTGTGCTGTGACGTCGCTCGTGGTGACACGTGACTTCGAGAATTATTCAAGGCAACATGCGTTATTTGTGTAATATGTTGATTGAATAGACGAAATAAAGCTTAGAGAAATAAAAAAACACACAAACCGAATGCATGCATGTTTTTCTTTTACTTCGCACCGCAGCAAGAGAGATGTACTTCTGTTTCGCCTGCGTGTTCCCACGTCGTGCAGTCGCGCGCGCAGACACCGAAACTGTCATTTTCTACCGTGTTCCAGTGCGGGATCATGCTCTGTGATCCGCTTGCGTCTGCCTCACTGTTCGTGTCGCACAGACTTATACCGCTAGTCAGGTGTCATCGTGCACAGCGCGCAATGTCGAGAACAGCGTGAAGCGAGACAATCACAACAGCTCGCGCGCGACGCCGTCAGGAAGTGCGGCGCCCCGCAGTAAACAAAGGAGAAACAAAAAATTAAAGTGGGTCTCGTGACGTATGCGTCACGCGATCCTCGAGGTCCGGTATGGGAGAAGGCAGGGAAGGAATTTCGCTTGCGGAGGCGAGACGGGGCAAGTGGAGAAGGTGTCTCGCTTGTCAGTGGAGCTCGCCTCCTGCAATATGGGTTCGCGGCGCTGAAATATTTCTATTTCAGCAATAATGAGACAATGTAAAGCAATTTTGCAGCAGAACGCTCCCTAGAGTATTGTCAGCTCTTCTGGGTATCGTCAAGCGCGTCTCCAAGTTGGCTCCGGACAGTGAAACTGACCGCTGTTTGTCCGAAGGCATCGACGTTTTGGTAGCGCTCTGTGGTGTGTGTCTCTTCTGTGTGTCTCGTCAAAATGTTGCGCATTCCAACCTCCAATATGCTATACCAACACGCCCAGTCGTCAACCTTGGCAAGTTTCGGCTCCCTAGAGGACACGTAACAACTTACAGCGTATAACCAAAATTTGCTATGGGGCCTGGTGAGGGTCCCTTTAAAACGAGTTAATGTGGAGAGCGAAGTATAACTGCTCATTTACGGATTCTTGCTGGATTAGGATTACAAAAGGTTCTAAAGCATGAAAGGGTGATAACATTGCTCTGTGTATGATGTTTAGATAATGACGTTTCCTCGGGGCACTGTACATGGTCCTATATTCTTTTTTTTTTCTGGTAAGCAGCAGCATATGTGCGACTCAGCCATGCATCTTGTGTGGCTACTGCCGAAGCTGTTTTAATTTCCTTTTATGTCAGCTTTGAAGAATTTTGGTATAACTTTAGATGCTCTCAAGTGAATTTTCTCTGCATAGAAAGTAGTATAAAATCGAAGAAACAACTATCTAAATGCCTTCAGAGTTTTTCCACCAACATTTTTTCATATAGGAGAAAAAGGCAAATTTAACCGTTGAACAGGGGAAATAAAGAGATTTTACATCGGAACGTGGAAAATATCCACGAGAAAATCTGGCAACCCTGCGCGCTTGGCATCAGCCAGAGCGCCGCCGCTGCTGCGTGGCCGCTTTCGTCACGCGTGCCGCGTCGTGACAGGTCGTCTTCGCGTATTACTAGATCGCTGCGTGCGGAACTCGAGCGCGACGCTAAACTTTGCGTTCACTTTCAATGCTTTGGGCGAAACAGCCAATTTCGTTATCCCCTCACCCTAAGGCACATGACACCCAGAAATCGAAGAATTACCACCCTGTACGTCTCTTGCATATACAGCCAACTGAGAGGGGGGAAAAGGAAAGGAAAAAAAAAACGTGGCAATGAAAAGGAAAACTCAATCTGCCGGCGGGCCCCGTCCGGAACCACACGCGCGTGGTGGATGTAATGCCGGAGAAGAAGATTGCACGGAATGAACGTCCGCGACACCTGGCGTCGGCCCCTTCAAACGCGGACCGCCCCTCGATAAGGCGCGATCGCTTCGCCCCCCCGGGAACAGGTCAACGGCGCGCTTCCTCCTATAGGGATTTCGGAGCGCGTCTTTGCCTGCCCCCCAACAGCCCCTAATCTCCCCGGGAACGCATCGCGTCTCGTTTGAGCAGTTGTATCAGTGGCACGATGCGCGTGAGAAACATGCGGCAGCGGGGCGTGAACTTCGCGCCCGCTGGTCTACGATCGTGATCGAAGCGCACCCGTCTTTACCATCTGTAGCAGTGCGTGCGTACGAGCACGCATTGCTGAGTAGTCGGCGGAGTAATACCGAGTGCGGAGGTCGTGCGCGCACTTAACCCGAACGCACAAAGCGTGCCTCGGGGTTCACTACAAGGAACTGCGCAAAAAGGTGATTAGTTGGGAAAGTTACTATAGTCCTCTTTTCGGCAATACAGCATGGCGTGCGGGTGAAGCGAGAAGAAAAAGAACAAAATTAAAGAACCAGCACAGTGGCACTCTGTTTTGCAGTCAGATGCATGTAGTTTGTGCAACCAAACTGTACTAGTGGATTGTGAATACTTCTGAAACAGCGAAGCGAATCCTACGATGAAAGGAGCTCTATCAGGTATATGCGTGTACGTATAGGACGTCCCAACTATCATGCACCAAGAATTAAAGATATGCAAATTCCAGCGGCAGTTTTTCCCAGCATCACCTTGCCGCAAAATTGCCGCTCGTGGCAAAGTGCCTCGAACGGCCAGTCGCGCGGCAATTTTACGTGTACTCGCGGGCTTTGTTCACACTCGGAAAAAACACTTTTATGTAGCACGTATTGAGCAACATAAACCTGTGTCGCGTGTTTCTCATGCCGCTCTACATGTTTGTTCATTGACACTTTTCATCTAATTATAATATTTGAGAAGTTGAATCATTAAAAAAGGCTAATTATATAATTAGGCGGAATGCAAGAAATAATCTTACTATATTCAAGCGATGGCAATCACCATCACATTGGTTCGGTCCAACTACGTGGCATTTGCATATTTTTAATTCTTGGTGCATGATAGTTGGGACACCCTGTTTAACCGCTTGCCATGTGACGTATATATGGGCAACCGAAATAGGTACTACAGGCTCATGTGATGATTGAAAAAGTAATTTTATTTAGGTTGTTCATGAACCAACGTCTGTAAATTTCAGAACTTCGATGAAGCTGGACCTTGTCAGCTCCAAGAATTTACTCTCGTGTAGCTCTTGCTCCTCGCTGGAGTTATAACAGTCGACAAACGTCTGCGCACGCCGCAGGAGAACACTCTGGACAGCTGACAGTCTATTCAAGGTTTAGAACTCAGGTCCAGGGAGAGGAAGGCTTCAGGGCCACTCTCACCTGAAGCCTCCAGAAATAGACTTCCTCCGTGCATGAAATATTAAAAGGACTGGAGCAGACACAGGGACCGATCAAGGTGGTGTGTCACGTTGAAGAACTGATCTTAGAGTGAGGACACAGCGGCGTTTTGAAGGTGAGAGAAAAGAAGGTGGCTCTTTGGTATGTGAATCGAATGAGCATTTTTGTCCGCTATATCATTTTGCTGATCCTCTTCATGTCCCTGCATCCAGGGCCGATGAGTGGTGAATGACTGTGAAGACCGTATGCTTTCTAAGAGTTTCCTTGGCTTGGTGGAAATTTGGACTAATTTATTATTCATGGTCACCCAATAACGCCACATAAAACGAGAGATGTGTCAAACAGTATGCACTGCGCTGTTCATCGTCGCGTTCCTCTTTTTGCGCAGTGTTACTTCATATTCGTGGAAACTTTCTTGAGGTACTGTACAGCACTGAGTGAATCAGTTTAGATGTATATTCCATGCGGTAATGCTGGGAAGCATACTGGCGGCTTAAACTGCATCATACTAAGCCTGGAGTTCAAGTTGGAAAGAGTGCAGATTTTCTGTCTTGTATTGCTCAGGTATTCAAATTTCTCTGTGGTAAAAGCTGGGGTGCACCAGTCCATTCTATGGTGCAGCTGTACAGGGTACTGGTTCTCGGACTCCTACGTTATACTCCACCAGTTTTGTCAAATACATGTAGGGCGAACATAGGTAATTTGGAGAGCATAGAAGGTCTAGCCCCACGCAAGTGTTTAGGGCTGTCTCGGTGCACCTCAACAGCAGCAGCAATTGTCATCACGGGAGACCATATGATCCAGACACACGTAGCTGTCGACTCTCTCAGAGCGCACATTCGCCATCTGTCAAGGATCCCCGACCATCACAAACCTACCAGCCGATAGACCTAGATACCTCAAGAGACCTTTTCAAGAGTGACTAGCGCTCATCAAGAGTACATACCGTCATCATATACAGCGGCGGCGAAGCCACCTTCATCTCCCCTGTGATGCCTGCTACAGCCTCAAGTGAATTTTGCCATTCCCGGAATTACAAAGAAGGTCAATCGTCCATCGCCGGCTCTGAAGCAACTGACGCTCCTATTACTGCACCAGACGTATCATAATCGCACACACACACACACACACACACACACACACACACACACACACACACACACACACACACACACACACACACACACACACACACACACACACACACACACACACACACACACACACACACACACACGCACACTGCCGCATTCGTTGTTCCCGCTAAGGAGGTTACAGTTAGATTCCAATTGTCAGACATGACTACATCTACGTCACCGGAACTTGCAGATCTCCATGTCGCTATGGCGCACGTCACCGAAGAGCCGACAGAGAAGTTGGTTGTATTTTGTGACCCTAAGGCAGCTCTTCACAGCATCAAGTCTGCATTATATCAAAAAACTTACGAGCAGATGATACCCAACATCAGAAAAGTATACCACCATGCTTTGGAAACAGCGCACAACATTATCTTTCAATGGATTCTTGCTCACTGTGGCATGTTGTCTTGTCTTGGCATCGTCGGCAACAACTTTGCTGACAGGGCTGTCCGGCCTGCTTACGACCCCAGACGCGTACAATACTTTTGGCGAGGTCGAATGCTGCCAGGGAAATCCGCCTGATTGCACGCAAAAAGGCACAAGATTTCTGGAGTTCAAGAGCCTTCAATTGCCGATTGCGTAAACTAGAACGCATGCCATGGCTACAACTGCCTTCTAGCCTTTCCCGCGGCGAAACAGCCTTGCGGTTCCGCATGTGGCTGGGAGTGGCGTTCACGAACGCCTACTCTTATCGTATCGGAATGGCCGAGAGCCCGATGTGCGACTCCTGTGAGTGCGAGGAAACCATCGAGCATGTATTGTGTACCTGGCCTCGCTACGACGTACAACGCCTCTCTCAGACGATAACTTTAAACAGATTGGACTCAAGACCGTTCTCCGAGTCAAAGATATTCGGACCGTGGCCACACCCGTCACTGGCACAAAAAGCGATTCGTGCACTAGTACACAATACTTGAAGTGCACCGGCTTAAGCGACCGTTTATTGTGTCCCTGTGCATCCTCCCACACGCACACAGTGCTCCCTCTCGCCCTCTTTATATTCTCTTTCCCCCTTCCCCAGTGTAGGGTAGCGAACCGGGTACTCGTCTGGTTGACCTCCCTGCCTTTCCTGCCTTTCTCTGTCTTGTATACCACCGAATAGTTTAAGTTTGAGTATACCTTGGAGTGGAAATTGAGACAAACGTCCTCCAAGCGAGTCAGCTACCCTGTTTACCTAGCCGACGCAGTGAACACGAGAAGCAATCGTTTCTGATGCTCAAAATGGTTCAGCACAATGCCTAAACTTCGGCATTTTATTAGCAATGTTATGGAATGATAGCACCATGTGCAGAAGCTCAACATAGGCGCGAGGGTCACCGAGTTGCCGCTCACGAAAGGTGTGGTCTCTTTAGTTATACCACGCTCGTTCACATTGATAGACGAGCTCCGAGATGGTATTAAGTATGGCCTGTTTTGGTAGTATGGGTACTGTGGAAGACAAGGGCGCTCCGGAATCGTCCATATGGTGCCCCCGCTTACAATTCGGGGACTCGCCTACTTCTGCGCTGTGAATAGTTCGGCATACCGAACTGCAAAGTTACTACAAAGCGCAGTATACTGCGCTTTGTAGATGATGCACCGCTCAAGATCCGAGTGAACTGTTCTGTTAGCCCTTCACTGCTAGATCCACTATTCAGTGGAAAAGTTCTGTGTACTAATTATTGCACACCCTATTTAGTATACTCCGCACTAATTAGTGAGGAGTACTAATTTGTGCAGAATACTAATTAGGGCAAAGTTTCAGCCGACCTTCTCGAGGCCAACGACTCGCAAACCTTTTGTTTCTGGAATATATATTAGTCCAATTTTTAGTCGAAAGTTCGTCTCCTTGACCAGTCCATACATGTGACTTGTAAGTCACATGTATGCACCAAGATTTTCGCGGTGGTGTCTCAAGCCCAGATTTCTGTGCGTACGCGGAATGGGCATATAAGGATACTTATAGATGCAGGCACTATGTGTTAAGCTATCTGTCTGTTCACCAGAGTGTAACATCACCAGCATAAATAAGGAGACAGGACTCCAATTCACAAAGACAGAAAGAGATAGATAAAAGCGGATTATATCATGAGTTAGCAGAAGATATGTCTAGATCGCTACCTTGTGCTGAGTATAAAGGAAAAAAAGGGTTTGAAAGTTGCGAGATAAGAAAGTAAGAAAGTAAAGCCTTGAGAGTGCTTGAGAAAACACCCAAAATGCCTTGTACACTTCACCAAACTCACAGAGCTTCTCGTCGTAAGTTCTTTTTGCCACTTGCAAGCCATCCTCGCTAATAATTAGTCCAACTTCCTTATTGGCTAACTTTCCTCCTGCGAATAATTCTTGTGCAAGAGCGTTTTTCTTGAAAACTGGCCCTGGTGTCAGAAATGTTCTTGTCCGTGCGGAATGCATAAAGACAATGGTAAAGAGCTGCGACGCAAGCACTGCCTCAGTATGACAAAAACAATGCAAAAGCGAAAGCCGGGTAGCAAAGCCACCCCGAGGTTCCCAAACCATATGACCATGACGTGCGTCATAAGTTTTGTCAATATTTGCACGATTTACTTTTTTCAGTAAAAATGGAGCCCTATAACGTAAAACTATTCCAATCTGTTTTTATTCCAATCTCCTGACGTCAAATTTACGAAACCAGCGACTCAAGCATGGGGCATTAAGCCCATGCTTAACCCGCATTAGTATTAACCCGCTCAAGCATTAACCCGCAGCGTTGTTCTAAAAGCCCAATCAAACGCGCTCCTCAATTATAGGAGGTTACGTTTCTTGCTTTGAAAGCGAATAGCATTGCATACATTTAGCAGATTGCCTTGCCGAATTGGCTGACAAAAGGCGAGGAGCACGCTCAAGTGGAGAGGAATTCGATGGGGCCGAGCCAGCACAGTGAAAGTAAATAATCGGCTGACGAGGTTGGTGCGGTGTCTGTGATTGATCCGCTTCCCCTTAGCTTTCGGTGGCTGGTCGAAAATCGTGGCAGCGTGCAACGGAACGTTGAAAATGCTGCCAAAACGGATCCTCAGTAAATTAGACTCTCCAAGTTTAACAGAGGCGCCTGTGTGCAGTAGGCTAAGGACACACTGCCAAGCGCGGCTATGGAGCAAAATCAGCCGACATTCCCTGTATAATCGTCTAAGGCAGGGCGCGATCGAAACATAAAGCGAAAGAAGTCCATCGACGTCTCTCGTGTACTTACGTAACCTACCAGCAGGGACGGACGCACACACAATATTTCTTCGCTCCTCATCCCGCTGCCCTCTTTACCGATTCATCAACGGAATGTTAATACCGCCGCATTAATTGAAGACGCGATGTCTGCTTTCTTGCACGTCAACCTTGGCCTTGGATAACATCTCCGAAAGCGCGAGAGTCAATAAACAAACTGCCCATCATTTCCATTCAAAGCCACCGCGCACCCTCATTAAGGCTCTGATTTTGTATGTAAAAGAAAAGAAAAATTATCGAAAAAGAAAAGCCACTGACAATGAGTCCCCACGCTGCATTGCTTCCCGCCGAAATCGCACGGCCGCACGATGCGTGAAGCGATAGGAAAGAAGCCGAGGGAGGAAAACAGGCCACAGTCTTGAAGCTTTTATCGCACTGCGGGCGTGTCACAAACATCAGCACTGGAGCGAGAGAGCAAACAGGGGGCGGTGAGGTACACATACGCGACAGAATCGAGAGGGTCCTGAGATGGAGCAGGAGGAGACGCGAAAACGAGCTCTTGAAAAGCATATCTCCATGAATCAGAGGCGGGGGCGCGCACGGGGTCAGATTCCCATCGTTAGTGCTCGGCGCCCGCGCGTTATCGTCGAGCTGCCGAGTAGGCAGACGTATCGCCCTCGTTACTCCACCGGTCTCAACCCGCCGAAGGAGGCGGAATGAGGGCTCTTGGAAGGT